>NC_064876.1:4936531-5178969 GCF_943734665.1 Anopheles aquasalis | reverse complement strand
ACCCTTCTCCGAAGGATCATTTACAACCGTCCCTCGGATCCTTTCGTAACAGTGTTCTCCGCGGACATCTACCATTGCTGATCGATCGTCTACCTGGTCCATTGTTCTCGACACCGATCGTCCTTCCCCAGTCGTATCTTCCATAGGTAGGCGTTGCTTGCGATCCTTTCCCGTTTGATCCTTTTCCAATCGATCCTTTCATGATGACGGTTTTTATGATCGACCTTCGGGCTTGTATCTGGAGCGATAGATGCAGCTGGTGAATGCAGCTGGGTTGTTACGAATTCTCACGTATGCAGTCCCAGCGGGCTGTCGTCCATGTAGTTCGCTGTTACAGTTTTTTACGATTAGCGTCTATTGTGTCCATCACGGTCCTTCGGTGAGAATTGGTTTTACGACGGAACGACGGATGCTGCTTAAATCACGGCTGATTGTAAATCTTAACTGCATTGTATGGAATGCGGACCGAACCGAAGCGAAGCGACCGAATCGTAGGCTTGAAGGTGTGGTGATGGCGGGTGAGGTCGCTTCACGAGAACTTTTCTGTATATTCCTTTTACTTTATTGAAACGGCGCTCATCAGTAGCCGACGTGTTTCATCGTGCCAGGGTGAAACATGGTGTAAATCAAACAACGAATCATCGACAACTGACAGTGCGTTCCTGCCAAAAGTGCGTTGCTGCGTGCCGGCGAGCAAGGTAGTGGGGTCCTGCAAACAGCATCAGTGAAAGTGCAAATCGCCAGCAAGTACAACACCGGCTTCAACATGGCACCTACAGCGACACTTCTGGCATCGTTGATGCATTGCTGCGCATATACCGCGAAACGAGTGCGGCCCTTCCATACAGGCGCGAACTTTGTTGAAGAACGCTCAGCAGGCACCGGTGGTGATCACTGAAGCTTTAGTGACAGTGCGCACAAATGAATTGCGGCGGTACCAGAAAGCTTACAACTACCTGTACGCGCAGATTCTAACTAACTGTGCAGAAGAACTAACAGTACGAAGAGCACGGCCAGCGGTTGGAGGAATTTGAGCAATTGTGCTCCAACACCGAACCATTATTGTTCTATGAAAGATGGCAACTCTGAAGAAGCATTTAATTAAAAAAGATTGAAAAGAGAGATTTCTTCGTTACCAGGATGTTGGTACGAGATCCTCCAAAGGGATGATTATGTAATAGCCACTATGTATGGGCAGATGGGTGCCGAAATGCATGTGGCTTCCATACGTCAAGCATCGTCGACGGATTTCGACAGAGTTGCGTCTGTAGTTATGCTGGAAGGAATTGGTGAGTCCATGCAGCTTCAGTTCATGCAGGTGGTTGTAGCCAAGGGGCAATCTCTCCGCAGTAGCTGCAACAACAGAAGCAGGCTCCCCAGCGCCGCACAATGGCGCAATTAGTGGGGGAGCAGGCAGAACGTCGTTGGTTCCGCTGAATGGAATCAGCAATCCACAAGGAATAATGCAGGATGGAACACGGTTGCCACGGAAGCAGAAGTGCGGCAGGGGACGATATCATAAGCCGTCCTAAGCCGTTGATCGAAGCAGACGTGTTTTTCCTCCGCTGGTGGACCGATCGGTGTGATTTGGCGTTTGGCGTTGGCGTCTTCAGTTTCGTTTTTGGGAAATCACTGCAATCCGTCGATCCAGAGAAGGGAGACATGCGATCGGTGGAGATATCAAGGAGATGTACGCTGCAGGGCATCGTTGGCGCACGTCGCCCATTCGGCGGGTGAAGGTGATTATGGAGTGTGGCCACTTTCGGCAAATGCTGCCAATCGTGCCGAGAGGGACGGATGCGCAGGTAGTGAGTGTCTTCGACACTCACTTCAGGTAGGAAAACTGAATTAAAAACCGCATGTTCGCCAAGCGGCGGGCGCTCTCGTGCGACAACTCTCAAGGAAGCAAGAGAAAGGAAAGTGATTAGAAATAAATCTGCTGATCGTGACGATCGTAACTGGACGTTCTCATCTTACCGACGATTATCGAAACTCTCGTGAAATACCAAACGGTACCCCTATACATGGACAAAGAGGGGCAACATGGCGTGTTGTTGTTCCTAGTAATGAAGCGAGTGGATGGGGAACCTTTCGGAAACCCTTTCATTGCCGCGAGACTTTCCAACCCAAGTGAGTTAGAAAATCTTTCGAAACTTACGAATCTTCGCACCCTTTGTATTGAGTCTACCAGCAAGTCAACTCGTTTAACGAAAGTGATTGATTTATGAAACTTAGTCCATCTAGAAGCTCTATACCTCACAAATATCTCGAATATTGTAAAACTGCCCATGTCAATCAAAGAGCTTATAATTTATATCGATAGAAGTCATGATGGCACAGATAATATTAGCAAATATCTAAGTTTCTGTTGTCATTTAAAGAAACTGAAAACAATTTCTTGTTTCAAGCGCTTAAAGCATAAATTTGCACAAAGATCAACCAGCTAAAACTGCCAGCAAATCAAATAGGTTTGAGATTAGGGCAAAAAAAAGCCCCAACAACTGAATCAGCAAGATTGTCGGAGAAACCGCCGAGACAATCAGCGTCGTCATGACGGAGATGACATTGACATGCTGGCGACACGCGGAAGCTGTGGTGAACGCGTTTCTCGGTGCCAAAAAGGCCTGATCCCCCGATGCTGAAGAGGGACAAAATCACAGTAGGCCACGAACGATGCTCCGGTCAGGGAAATGCAATGTGGCCGATGCCTCCAAGCCCCTTTAAGCGCTGCTCAAGCGTTGCCTAGAGCGTGGACATCCGAGACAGTGAAATATGCGCGATTCACAGGCGCGAAATCACACTGGAACGATGTATGATTGCAGTTTTAGGATATTCGATTCCATGTAGTACCTCCTTTGGGGGAGATATCTCGTGCCCTAGGATTTGCCATGGAGACGCATGGTGTTTGGTGTGAGCAAGATAAAATCAAATCTATTTGGATGATTTTGATGCTGTTTAGACAGGGAACTTGCACTGAGGTCAACGGTATGAGTAAAGCGATAACTAAAATCGAAGAAATGCTTTCCCAAATATCGGCTAATGTGAATCAGCAGTGCAGACACTAACCTTCACCTGCCAATTCATAAAGCAAAATCACTTTTAACGCACAGATATGTGAAAAATTAAGAGGTGCTGAGTGTTGGTCGATCGCACATAATAAACGTACAACAACAGGGCACCAACAGAAATCGGCAAAGAAACAAACCGCAGCCGAATCAAGGCCGTTCCAACATCACACAGTCGCCGAGAGGGTAGAACCCAACGTGCCATCACTTTGATGGCCCTCATCCCCGAGTTTGGGGGAACCTCCGAAGAGCTAATGCAATTCATCCACCTGGTAGACAGACCCCAGCAGACCGTAGATATCGGCCTAGCCAGTATTCTTCTTTAGGGAGGAGGTGTTGATGTACGATAATGTACAGATATAAATATCTGCATTAAAGATTGCTGCCTATCATCTCCGCAGCAGCTACAACAACAGAAGCAGGCTCCCCAGCGCCGCACAATGGCGCAATTAGTGGGGGAGCAGGCAGAACGTCGTTGGTTCCGCTGAATGGAATCAGCAATCCACAAGGAATAATGCAGGATGGAACACGGTTGCCACGGAAGCAGAAGTGCGGCAGGGGACGATATCATAAGCCGTCCTAAGCCGTTGATCGGAGCAGACGTGTTTTCCTTCCGCTGGTGGACCGATCGGTGTGATTTGGCGTTTGGCGTTGGCGTCTTCAGTTTCGTTTTTGGGAAATCACTGCAATCCGTCGATCCAGAGAAGGGAGACATGCGATCGGTGGAGATATTAAGGAGATGTTCCATCAAGTGCGCACCCGGAAGGAGGACCAGCGTCACTCTATGATCATTCAGGAGGAAGATACGCTCCGAACAATTAAGCAAAAGTATTTTTTCGGTGGAAGATTTCGGCGTAAAAATACCGGCCAAACTTCCCCAAGCCGCAGTCAATAGAGTACAAGAGCTGGCCGCCAAACTGAGGGCATCCCTTCACCCAAAAGAAAACCGACGCCATCACGTAGCATCAGCTTCAATCTAAAAACGTGTAAAAAAAGAATGTAAAAAACGCCGTAATTGCGGGCGTTTAAGTTAAGTGGCAAAAATCGACATTATTGCTCTCGAGAACTTTTCTGTATATTCCTTTTACTTTATTGAAACGGCGCTCATCAGTAGCCGACGTGTTACATCGTGCCAGGGTGAAACATGGTGTAAATCAAACAACGAATCATCGACAACTGACAGTGCGTTCCTGCCAAAAGTGCGTTGCTGCGTGCCGGCGAGCAAGGTAGTGGGGTCCTGCAAACAGCATCAGTGAAAGTGCAAATCGCCAGCAAGTACAACACCGGCTTCAACATGGCACCTACAGCGACACTTCTGGCATCGTTGATGCATTGCTGCGCATATACCGCGAAACGAGTGCGGCCCTTCCATACAGGCGCGAACTTTGTTGAAGAACGCTCAGCAGGCACCGGTGGTGATCACTGAAGCTTTAGTGACAGTGCGCACAAATGAATTGCGGCGGTACCAGAAAGCTTACAACTACCTGTACGCGCAGATTCTAACTAACTGTGCAGAAGAACTAACAGTACGAAGAGCACGGCCAGCGGTTGGAGGAATTTGAGCAATTGTGCTCCAACACCGAACCATTATCGTTCTATGAAAGATGGCAACTCTGAAGAAGCATTTAATTAAAAAAGATTGAAAAAAGAGATTTCTTCGTTACCAGGATGTTGGTACGAGATCCTCCAAAGGGATGATTATGTAATAGCCACTATGTATGGGCAGATGGGTGCGGAAATGCATGTGGCTTCCATACCTCAAGCATCGTCGACGGATTTCGACAGAGTTGCGTCTGTAGTTATGCTGGATGGAATTGGTGAGTCCATGCAGCTTCAGTTCATGCAGGTGGTTGTAGCCCAAGGGGCAATCTCTCCGCAGTAGCTGCAACAACAGAAGCAGGCTCCCCAGCGCCGCACAATGGCGCAATTAGTGGGGGAGCAGGCAGAACGTCGTTGGTTCCGCTGAATGGAATCAGCAATCCACAAGGAATAATGCAGGATGGAACACGGTTGCCACGGAAGCAGAAGTGCGGCAGGGGACGATATCATAAGCCGTCCTAAGCAGTTGATCGAAACAGACGTGTTTTCCTTCCGCTGGTGCACCGATCGGTGTGATTTGGCGTTTGGCGTTGGCGTCTTCAGTTTCGTTTTTGGGAAATCACTGCAATCCGTCGATCCAGAGAAGGGAGACATGCGATCGGTGGAGATATCAAGGAGATGTTCCATCAAGTGCGCACCCGGAAGGAGGACCAGCATCACTCTATGATCATTCAGGAGGAAGATACGCTCCGAACAATCAAGCAAAAGTATTTTTTCGGCGGAAGATTTCGGCGTAAAAATACTGGCCAAACTTCCCCAAGCCGCAGTCAATAGAGTACAAGAGCTGGCCGCCAGACTGAGGGCATCCCTTCACCCAAAAGAAAACCGACGCCATCACGTAGCATCAACTTCAATCTAAAAACGTGTAAAAAAAGAATGTAAAAAACGCCGTAATTGCGGGCGTTTAAGTTAAGTGGCAAAAATCGACATTATTGCTCTCGAGAACTTTTCTGTATATTCCTTTTACTTTATTGAAACGGCGCTCATCAGTAGCCGACGTGTTTCATCGTGCCAGGGTGAAACATGGTGTAAATCAAACAACGAATCATCGACAACTGACAGTGCGTTCCTGCCAAAAGTGCGTTGCTGCGTGCCGGCGAGCAAGGTAGTGGGGTCCTGCAAACAGCATCAGTGAAAGTGCAAATCGCCAGCAAGTACAACACCGGCTTCAACATGGCACCTACAGCGACACTTCTGGCATCGTTGATGCATTGCTGCGCATATACCGCGAAACGAGTGCGGCCCTTCCATACAGGCGCGAACTTTGTTGAAGAACGCTCAGCAGGCACCGGTGGTGATCACTGAAGCTTTAGTGACAGTGCGCACAAATGAATTGCGGCGGTACCAGAAAGCTTACAACTACCTGTACGCGCAGATTCTAACTAACTGTGCAGAAGAACTAACAGTACGAAGAGCACGGCCAGCGGTTGGAGGAATTTGAGCAATTGTGCTCCAACACCGAACCATTATCGTTCTATGAAAGATGGCAACTCTGAAGAAGCATTTAATTAAAAAAGATTGAAAAAAGAGATTTCTTCGTTACCAGGATGTTGGTACGAGATCCTCCAAAGGGATGATTATGTAATAGCCACTATGTATGGGCAGATGGGTGCGGAAATGCATGTGGCTTCCATACCTCAAGCATCGTCGACGGATTTCGACAGAGTTGCGTCTGTAGTTATGCTGGATGGAATTGGTGAGTCCATGCAGCTTCAGTTCATGCAGGTGGTTGTAGCCCAAGGGGCAATCTCTCCGCAGTAGCTGCAACAACAGAAGCAGGCTCCCCAGCGCCGCACAATGGCGCAATTAGTGGGGGAGCAGGCAGAACGTCGTTGGTTCCGCTGAATGGAATCAGCAATCCACAAGGAATAATGCAGGATGGAACACGGTTGCCACGGAAGCAGAAGTGCGGCAGGGGACGATATCATAAGCCGTCCTAAGCAGTTGATCGAAACAGACGTGTTTTCCTTCCGCTGGTGCACCGATCGGTGTGATTTGGCGTTTGGCGTTGGCGTCTTCAGTTTCGTTTTTGGGAAATCACTGCAATCCGTCGATCCAGAGAAGGGAGACATGCGATCGGTGGAGATATCAAGGAGATGTTCCATCAAGTGCGCACCCGGAAGGAGGACCAGCATCACTCTATGATCATTCAGGAGGAAGATACGCTCCGAACAATCAAGCAAAAGTATTTTTTCGGCGGAAGATTTCGGCGTAAAAATACTGGCCAAACTTCCCCAAGCCGCAGTCAATAGAGTACAAGAGCTGGCCGCCAGACTGAGGGCATCCCTTCACCCAAAAGAAAACCGACGCCATCACGTAGCATCAACTTCAATCTAAAAACGTGTAAAAAAAGAATGTAAAAAACGCCGTAATTGCGGGCGTTTAAGTTAAGTGGCAAAAATCGACATTATTGCTCTCGAGAACTTTTCTGTATATTCCTTTTACTTTATTGAAACGGCGCTCATCAGTAGCCGACGTGTTTCATCGTGCCAGGGTGAAACATGGTGTAAATCAAACAACGAATCATCGACAACTGACAGTGCGTTCCTGCCAAAAGTGCGTTGCTGCGTGCCGGCGAGCAAGGTAGTGGGGTCCTGCAAACAGCATCAGTGAAAGTGCAAATCGCCAGCAAGTACAACACCGGCTTCAACATGGCACCTACAGCGACACTTCTGGCATCGTTGATGCATTGCTGCGCATATACCGCGAAACGAGTGCGGCCCTTCCATACAGGCGCGAACTTTGTTGAAGAACGCTCAGCAGGCACCGGTGGTGATCACTGAAGCTTTAGTGACAGTGCGCACAAATGAATTGCGGCGGTACCAGAAAGCTTACAACTACCTGTACGCGCAGATTCTAACTAACTGTGCAGAAGAACTAACAGTACGAAGAGCACGGCCAGCGGTTGGAGGAATTTGAGCAATTGTGCTCCAACACCGAACCATTATCGTTCTATGAAAGATGGCAACTCTGAAGAAGGATTTAATTAAAAAAGATTGAAAAGAGAGATTTCTTTGTTACCAGGATGTTGGTACGAGATCCTCCAAAGGGATGATTATGTAATAGCCACTATGTATGGGCAGATGGGTGCGGAAATGCATGTGGCTTCCATACGTCAAGCATCGTCGACGGATTTCGACAGAGTTGCGTCTGTAGTTGTGCTGGATGGAATTGGTGAGTCCATGCAGCTTCAGTTCATGCAGGTGGTTGTAGCCCAAGGGGCAATCTCTCCGCAGTAGCTGCAACAACAGAAGCAGGCTCCCCAGCGCCGCACAATGGCGCAATTAGTGGGGGAGCAGGCAGAACGTCATTGGTTCCGCTGAATGGAATCAGCAATCCACAAGGAATAATGCAGGATGGAACACGGTTGCCACGGAAGCAGAAGTGCGGCAGGGGACGATATCATAAGCCGTCCTAAGCCGTTGATCGGAGCAGACGTGTTTTCCTTCCGCTGGTGGACCGATCGGTGTGATTTGGCGTTTGGCGTTGGCGTCTTCAGTTTCGTTTTTGGGAAATCACTGCAATCCGTCGATCCAGAGAAGGGAGACATGCGATCGGTGGAGATATCAAGGAGATGTTCCATCAAGTGCGCACCCGGAAGGAGGACCAGCATCACTCTATGATCATTCAGGAGGAAGATACGCTCCGAACAATTAAGCAAAAGTATTTTTTCGGCGGAAGATTTCGGCGTAAAAATACTGGCCAAACTTCCCCAAGCCGCAGTCAATAGAGTACAAGAGCTGGCCGCCAGACTGAGGGCGTCCCTTCACCCAAAAGAAAACCGACGCCATCACGTAGCATCAGCTACAATCTAAAAACGTGTAAAAAAAGAATGTAAAAAACGCCGTAATTGCGGGCGTTTAAGTTAAGTGGCAAAAATCGACATTATTGCTCTCGAGAACTTTTCTGTATATTCCTTTTACTTTATTGAAACGGCGCTCATCAGTAGCCGACGTGTTTCATCGTGCCAGGGTGAAACATGGTGTAAATCAAACAACGAATCATCGACAACTGACAGTGCGTTCCTGCCAAAAGTGCGTTGCTGCGTGCCGGCGAGCAAGGTAGTGGGGTCCTGCAAACAGCATCAGTGAAAGTGCAAATCGCCAGCAAGTACAACACCGGCTTCAACATGGCACCTACAGCGACACTTCTGGCATCGTTGATGCATTGCTGCGCATATACCGCGAAACGAGTGCGGCCCTTCCATACAGGCGCGAACTTTGTTGAAGAACGCTCAGCAGGCACCGGTGGTGATCACTGAAGCTTTAGTGACAGTGCGCACAAATGAATTGCGGCGGTACCAGAAAGCTTACAACTACCTGTACGCGCAGATTCTAACTAACTGTGCAGAAGAACTAACAGTACGAAAAGCACGGCCAGCGGTTGGAGGAATTTGAGCAATTGTGCTCCAACACCGAACCATTATCGTTCTATGAAAGATGGCAACTCTGAAGAAGCATTTAATTAAAAAAGATTGAAAAGAGAGATTTCTTCGTTACCAGGATGTTGGTACGAGATCCTCCAAAGGGATGATTATGTAATAGCCACTATGTATGGGCAGATGGGTGCGGAAATGCATGTGGCTTCCATACGTCAAGCATCGTCGACGGATTTCGACAGAGTTGCGTCTGTAGTTGTGCTGGATGGAATTGGTGAGTCCATGCAGCTTCAGTTCATGCAGGTGGTTGTAGCCCAAGGGGCAATCTCTCCGCAGTAGCTGCAACAACAGAAGCAGGCTCCCCAGCGCCGCACAATGGCGCAGTTAGTGGGGGAGCAGGCAGAACGTCATTGGTTCCGCTGAATGGAATCAGCAATCCACAAGGAATAATGCAGGATGGAACACGGTTGCCACGGAAGCAGAAGTGCGGCAGGGGACGATATCATAAGCCGTCCTAAGCAGTTGATCGAAACAGACGTGTTTTCCTTCCGCTGGTGCACCGATCGGTGTGATTTGGCGTTTGGCGTTGGCGTCTTCAGTTTCGTTTTTGGGAAATCACTGCAATCCGTCGATCCAGAGAAGGGAGACATGCGATCGGTGGAGATATCAAGGAGATGTTCCATCAAGTGCGCACCCGGAAGGAGGACCAGCATCACTCTATGATCATTCAGGAGGAAGATACGCTCCGAACAATTAAGCAAAAGTATTTTTTCGGCGGAAGATTTCGGCGTAAAAATACTGGCCAAACTTCCCCAAGCCGCAGTCAATAGAGTACAAGAGCTGGCCGCCAGACTGAGGGCATCCCTTCACCCAAAAGAAAACCGACGCCATCACGTAGCATCAGCTACAATCTAAAAACGTGTAAAAAAAGAATGTAAAAAACGCCGTAATTGCGGGCGTTTAAGTTAAGTGGCAAAAATCGACATTATTGCTCTCGAGAACTTTTCTGTATATTCCTTTTACTTTATTGAAACGGCGCTCATCAGTAGCCGACGTGTTTCATCGTGCCAGGGTGAAACATGGTGTAAATCAAACAACGAATCATCGACAACTGACAGTGCGTTCCTGCCAAAAGTGCGTTGCTGCGTGCCGGCGAGCAAGGTAGTGGGGTCCTGCAAACAGCATCAGTGAAAGTGCAAATCGCCAGCAAGTACAACACCGGCTTCAACATGGCACCTACAGCGACACTTCTGGCATCGTTGATGCATTGCTGCGCATATACCGCGAAACGAGTGCGGCCCTTCCATACAGGCGCGAACTTTGTTGAAGAACGCTCAGCAGGCACCGGTGGTGATCACTGAAGCTTTAGTGACAGTGCGCACAAATGAATTGCGGCGGTACCAGAAAGCTTACAACTACCTGTACGCGCAGATTCTAACTAACTGTGCAGAAGAACTAACAGTACGAAAAGCACGGCCAGCGGTTGGAGGAATTTGAGCAATTGTGCTCCAACACCGAACCATTATCGTTCTATGAAAGATGGCAACTCTGAAGAAGCATTTAATTAAAAAAGATTGAAAAGAGAGATTTCTTCGTTACCAGGATGTTGGTACGAGATCCTCCAAAGGGATGATTATGTAATAGCCACTATGTATGGGCAGATGGGTGCGGAAATGCATGTGGCTTCCATACGTCAAGCATCGTCGACGGATTTCGACAGAGTTGCGTCTGTAGTTATGCTGGATGGAATTGGTGAGTCCATGCAGCTTCAGTTCATGCAGGTGGTTGTAGCCCAAGGGGCAATCTCTCCGCAGTAGCTGCAACAACAGAAGCAGGCTCCCCAGCGCCGCACAATGGCGCAATTAGTGGGGGAGCAGGCAGAACGTCATTGGTTCCGCTGAATGGAATCAGCAATCCACAAGGAATAATGCAGGATGGAACACGGACGCACGGTGCGCACCCGGAAGGAGGACCAGCATCACTCTATGATCATTCAGGAGGAAGATACGCTCCGAACAATTAAGCAAAAGTATTTTTTCGGCGGAAGATTTCGGCGTAAAAATACTGGCCAAACTTCCCCAAGCCGCAGTCAATAGAGTACAAGAGCTGGCCGCCAGACTGAGGGCATCCCTTCACCCAAAAGAAAACCGACGCCATCACGTAGCATCAGCTACAATCTAAAAACGTGTAAAAAAAGAATGTAAAAAACGCCGTAATTGCGGGCGTTTAAGTTAAGTGGCAAAAATCGACATTATTGCTCTCGAGAACTTTTCTGTATATTCCTTTTACTTTATTGAAACGGCGCTCATCAGTAGTCGACGTGTTTCATCGTGCCAGGGTGAAACATGGTGTAAATCAAACAACGAATCATCGACAACTGACAGTGCGTTCCTGCCAAAAGTGCGTTGCTGCGTGCCGGCGAGCAAGGTAGTGGGGTCCTGCAAACAGCATCAGTGAAAGTGCAAATCGCCAGCAAGTACAACACCGGCTTCAACATGGCACCTACAGCGACACTTCTGGCATCGTTGATGCATTGCTGCGCATATACCGCGAAACGAGTGCGGCCCTTCCATACAGGCGCGAACTTTGTTGAAGAACGCTCAGCAGGCACCGGTGGTGATCACTGAAGCTTTAGTGACAGTGCGCACAAATGAATTGCGGCGGTACCAGAAAGCTTACAACTACCTGTACGCGCAGATTCTAACTAACTGTGCAGAAGAACTAACAGTACGAAAAGCACGGCCAGCGGTTGGAGGAATTTGAGCAATTGTGCTCCAACACCGAACCATTATCGTTCTATGAAAGATGGCAACTCTGAAGAAGCATTTAATTAAAAAAGATTGAAAAGAGAGATTTCTTCGTTACCAGGATGTTGGTACGAGATCCTCCAAAGGGATGATTATGTAATAGCCACTATGTATGGGCAGATGGGTGCGGAAATGCATGTGGCTTCCATACGTCAAGCATCGTCGACGGATTTCGACAGAGTTGCGTCTGTAGTTATGCTGGATGGAATTGGTGAGTCCATGCAGCTTCAGTTCATGCAGGTGGTTGTAGCCCAAGGGGCAATCTCTCCGCAGTAGCTGCAACAACAGAAGCAGGCTCCCCAGCGCCGCACAATGGCGCAATTAGTGGGGGAGCAGGCAGAACGTCATTGGTTCCGCTGAATGGAATCAGCAATCCACAAGGAATAATGCAGGATGGAACACGGACGCACGGTGCGCACCCGGAAGGAGGACCAGCATCACTCTATGATCATTCAGGAGGAAGATACGCTCCGAACAATTAAGCAAAAGTATTTTTTCGGCGGAAGATTTCGGCGTAAAAATACTGGCCAAACTTCCCCAAGCCGCAGTCAATAGAGTACAAGAGCTGGCCGCCAGACTGAGGGCATCCCTTCACCCAAAAGAAAACCGACGCCATCACGTAGCATCAGCTACAATCTAAAAACGTGTAAAAAAAGAATGTAAAAAACGCCGTAATTGCGGGCGTTTAAGTTAAGTGGCAAAAATCGACATTATTGCTCTCGAGAACTTTTCTGTATATTCCTTTTACTTTATTGAAACGGCGCTCATCAGTAGTCGACGTGTTTCATCGTGCCAGGGTGAAACATGGTGTAAATCAAACAACGAATCATCGACAACTGACAGTGCGTTCCTGCCAAAAGTGCGTTGCTGCGTGCCGGCGAGCAAGGTAGTGGGGTCCTGCAAACAGCATCAGTGAAAGTGCAAATCGCCAGCAAGTACAACACCGGCTTCAACATGGCACCTACAGCGACACTTCTGGCATCGTTGATGCATTGCTGCGCATATACCGCGAAACGAGTGCGGCCCTTCCATACAGGCGCGAACTTTGTTGAAGAACGCTCAGCAGGCACCGGTGGTGATCACTGAAGCTTTAGTGACAGTGCGCACAAATGAATTGCGGCGGTACCAGAAAGCTTACAACTACCTGTACGCGCAGATTCTAACTAACTGTGCAGAAGAACTAACAGTACGAAGAGCACGGCCAGCGGTTGGAGGAATTGGAGCAATTGTGCTCCAACACCGAACCATTATCGTTCTATGAAAGATGGCAACTCTGAAGAAGCATTTAATTAAAAAAGATTGAAAAGAGAGATTTCTTCGTTACCAGGATGTTGGTACGAGATCCTCCAAAGGGATGATTATGTAATAGCCACTATGTATGGGCAGATGGGTGCGGAAATGCATGTGGCTTCCATACGTCAAGCATCGTCGACGGATTTCGACAGAGTTGCGTCTGTAGTTATGCTGGATGGAATTGGTGAGTCCATGCAGCTTCAGTTCATGCAGGTGGTTGTAGCCCAAGGGGCAATCTCTCCGCAGTAGCTGCAACAACAGAAGCAGGCTCCCCAGCGCCGCACAATGGCGCAATTAGTGGGGGAGCAGGCAGAACGTCGTTGGTTCCGCTGAATGGAATCAGCAATCCACAAGGAATAATGCAGGATGGAACACGGTTGCCACGGAAGCAGAAGTGCGGCAGGGGACGATATCATAAGCCGTCCTAAGCCGTTGATCGGAGCAGACGTGTTTTCCTTCCGCTGGTGGACCGATCGGTGTGATTTGGCGTTTGGCGTTGGCGTCTTCAGTTTCGTTTTTGGGAAATCACTGCAATCCGTCGATCCAGAGAAGGGAGACATGCGATCGGTGGAGATATCAAGGAGATGTTCCATCAAGTGCGCACCCGGAAGGAGGACCAGCGTCACTCTATGATCATTCAGGAGGAAGATACGCTCCGAACAATTAAGCAAAAGTATTTTTTCGGTGGAAGATTTCGGCGTAAAAATACTGGCCAAACTTCCCCAAGCCGCAGTCAATAGAGTACAAGAGCTGGCCGCCAGACTGAGGGCATCCCTTCACCCAAAAGAAAACCGACGCCATCACGTAGCATCAACTTCAATCTAAAAACGTGTAAAAAAAGAATGTAAAAAACGCCGTAATTGCGGGCGTTTAAGTTAAGTGGCAAAAATCGACATTATTGCTCTCGAGAACTTTTCTGTATATTCCTTTTACTTTATTGAAACGGCGCTCATCAGTAGCCGACGTGTTTCATCGTGCCAGGGTGAAACATGGTGTAAATCAAACAACGAATCATCGACAACTGACAGTGCGTTCCTGCCAAAAGTGCGTTGCTGCGTGCCGGCGAGCAAGGTAGTGGGGTCCTGCAAACAGCATCAGTGAAAGTGCAAATCGCCAGCAAGTACAACACCGGCTTCAACATGGCACCTACAGCGACACTTCTGGCATCGTTGATGCATTGCTGCGCATATACCGCGAAACGAGTGCGGCCCTTCCATACAGGCGCGAACTTTGTTGAAGAACGCTCAGCAGGCACCGGTGGTGATCACTGAAGCTTTAGTGACAGTGCGCACAAATGAATTGCGGCGGTACCAGAAAGCTTACAACTACCTGTACGCGCAGATTCTAACTAACTGTGCAGAAGAACTAACAGTACGAAAAGCACGGCCAGCGGTTGGAGGAATTTGAGCAATTGTGCTCCAACACCGAACCATTATCGTTCTATGAAAGATGGCAACTCTGAAGAAGCATTTAATTAAAAAAGATTGAAAAGAGAGATTTCTTCGTTACCAGGATGTTGGTACGAGATCCTCCAAAGGGATGATTATGTAATAGCCACTATGTATGGGCAGATGGGTGCGGAAATGCATGTGGCTTCCATACGTCAAGCATCGTCGACGGATTTCGACAGAGTTGCGTCTGTAGTTATGCTGGATGGAATTGGTGAGTCCATGCAGCTTCAGTTCATGCAGGTGGTTGTAGCCCAAGGGGCAATCTCTCCGCAGTAGCTGCAACAACAGAAGCAGGCTCCCCAGCGCCGCACAATGGCGCAATTAGTGGGGGAGCAGGCAGAACGTCGTTGGTTCCGCTGAATGGAATCAGCAATCCACAAGGAATAATGCAGGATGGAACACGGTTGCCACGGAAGCAGAAGTGCGGCAGGGGACGATATCATAAGCCGTCCTAAGCCGTTGATCGGAGCAGACGTGTTTTCCTTCCGCTGGTGGACCGATCGGTGTGATTTGGCGTTTGGCGTTGGCGTCTTCAGTTTCGTTTTTGGGAAATCACTGCAATCCGTCGATCCAGAGAAGGGAGACATGCGATCGGTGGAGATATCAAGGAGATGTTCCATCAAGTGCGCACCCGGAAGGAGGACCAGCGTCACTCTATGATCATTCAGGAGGAAGATACGCTCCGAACAATTAAGCAAAAGTATTTTTTCGGCGGAAGATTTCGGCGTAAAAATACTGGCCAAACTTCCCCAAGCCGCAGTCAATAGAGTACAAGAGCTGGCCGCCAGACTGAGGGCATCCCTTCACCCAAAAGAAAACCGACGCCATCACGTAGCATCAACTTCAATCTAAAAACGTGTAAAAAAAGAATGTAAAAAACGCCGTAATTGCGGGCGTTTAAGTTAAGTGGCAAAAATCGACATTATTGCTCTCGAGAACTTTTCTGTATATTCCTTTTACTTTATTGAAACGGCGCTCATCAGTAGCCGACGTGTTTCATCGTGCCAGGGTGAAACATGGTGTAAATCAAACAACGAATCATCGACAACTGACAGTGCGTTCCTGCCAAAAGTGCGTTGCTGCGTGCCGGCGAGCAAGGTAGTGGGGTCCTGCAAACAGCATCAGTGAAAGTGCAAATCGCCAGCAAGTACAACACCGGCTTCAACATGGCACCTACAGCGACACTTCTGGCATCGTTGATGCATTGCTGCGCATATACCGCGAAACGAGTGCGGCCCTTCCATACAGGCGCGAACTTTGTTGAAGAACGCTCAGCAGGCACCGGTGGTGATCACTGAAGCTTTAGTGACAGTGCGCACAAATGAATTGCGGCGGTACCAGAAAGCTTACAACTACCTGTACGCGCAGATTCTAACTAACTGTGCAGAAGAACTAACAGTACGAAAAGCACGGCCAGCGGTTGGAGGAATTTGAGCAATTGTGCTCCAACACCGAACCATTATCGTTCTATGAAAGATGGCAACTCTGAAGAAGCATTTAATTAAAAAAGATTGAAAAGAGAGATTTCTTCGTTACCAGGATGTTGGTACGAGATCCTCCAAAGGGATGATTATGTAATAGCCACTATGTATGGGCAGATGGGTGCGGAAATGCATGTGGCTTCCATACGTCAAGCATCGTCGACGGATTTCGACAGAGTTGCGTCTGTAGTTATGCTGGATGGAATTGGTGAGTCCATGCAGCTTCAGTTCATGCAGGTGGTTGTAGCCCAAGGGGCAATCTCTCCGCAGTAGCTGCAACAACAGAAGCAGGCTCCCCAGCGCCGCACAATGGCGCAATTAGTGGGGGAGCAGGCAGAACGTCGTTGGTTCCGCTGAATGGAATCAGCAATCCACAAGGAATAATGCAGGATGGAACACGGTTGCCACGGAAGCAGAAGTGCGGCAGGGGACGATATCATAAGCCGTCCTAAGCCGTTGATCGGAGCAGACGTGTTTTCCTTCCGCTGGTGGACCGATCGGTGTGATTTGGCGTTTGGCGTTGGCGTCTTCAGTTTCGTTTTTGGGAAATCACTGCAATCCGTCGATCCAGAGAAGGGAGACATGCGATCGGTGGAGATATCAAGGAGATGTTCCATCAAGTGCGCACCCGGAAGGAGGACCAGCGTCACTCTATGATCATTCAGGAGGAAGATACGCTCCGAACAATTAAGCAAAAGTATTTTTTCGGCGGAAGATTTCGGCGTAAAAATACTGGCCAAACTTCCCCAAGCCGCAGTCAATAGAGTACAAGAGCTGGCCGCCAGACTGAGGGCATCCCTTCACCCAAAAGAAAACCGACGCCATCACGTAGCATCAACTTCAATCTAAAAACGTGTAAAAAAAGAATGTAAAAAACGCCGTAATTGCGGGCGTTTAAGTTAAGTGGCAAAAATCGACATTATTGCTCTCGAGAACTTTTCTGTATATTCCTTTTACTTTATTGAAACGGCGCTCATCAGTAGCCGACGTGTTTCATCGTGCCAGGGTGAAACATGGTGTAAATCAAACAACGAATCATCGACAACTGACAGTGCGTTCCTGCCAAAAGTGCGTTGCTGCGTGCCGGCGAGCAAGGTAGTGGGGTCCTGCAAACAGCATCAGTGAAAGTGCAAATCGCCAGCAAGTACAACACCGGCTTCAACATGGCACCTACAGCGACACTTCTGGCATCGTTGATGCATTGCTGCGCATATACCGCGAAACGAGTGCGGCCCTTCCATACAGGCGCGAACTTTGTTGAAGAACGCTCAGCAGGCACCGGTGGTGATCACTGAAGCTTTAGTGACAGTGCGCACAAATGAATTGCGGCGGTACCAGAAAGCTTACAACTACCTGTACGCGCAGATTCTAACTAACTGTGCAGAAGAACTAACAGTACGAAAAGCACGGCCAGCGGTTGGAGGAATTTGAGCAATTGTGCTCCAACACCGAACCATTATTGTTCTATGAAAGATGGCAACTCTGAAGAAGCATTTAATTAAAAAAGATTGAAAAGAGAGATTTCTTCGTTACCAGGATGTTGGTACGAGATCCTCCAAAGGGATGATTATGTAATAGCCACTATGTATGGGCAGATGGGTGCGGAAATGCATGTGGCTTCCATACGTCAAGCATCGTCGACGGATTTCGACAGAGTTGCGTCTGTAGTTATGCTGGATGGAATTGGTGAGTCCATGCAGCTTCAGTTCATGCAGGTGGTTGTAGCCCAAGGGGCAATCTCTCCGCAGTAGCTGCAACAACAGAAGCAGGCTCCCCAGCGCCGCACAATGGCGCAATTAGTGGGGGAGCAGGCAGAACGTCGTTGGTTCCGCTGAATGGAATCAGCAATCCACAAGGAATAATGCAGGATGGAACACGGTTGCCACGGAAGCAGAAGTGCGGCAGGGGACGATATCATAAGCCGTCCTAAGCCGTTGATCGGAGCAGACGTGTTTTCCTTCCGCTGGTGGACCGATCGGTGTGATTTGGCGTTTGGCGTTGGCGTCTTCAGTTTCGTTTTTGGGAAATCACTGCAATCCGTCGATCCAGAGAAGGGAGACATGCGATCGGTGGAGATATCAAGAGGATGTTCCATCAAGTGCGCACCCGGAAGGAGGACCAGCGTCACTCTATGATCATTCAGGAGGAAGATACGCTCCGAACAATTAAGCAAAAGTATTTTTTCGGCGGAAGATTTCGGTGTAAAAATACTGGCCAAACTTCCCCAAGCCGCAGTCAATAGAGTACAAGAGCTGGCCGCCAGACTGAGGGCATCCGTTCACCCAAAAGAAAACCGACGCCATCACGTAGCATCAGCTACAATCTAAAAACGTGTAAAAAAAGAATGTAAAAAACGCCGTAATTGCGGGCGTTTAAGTTAAGTGGCAAAAATCGACATTATTGCTCTCGAGAACTTTTCTGTATATTCCTTTTACTTTATTGAAACGGCGCTCATCAGTAGCCGACGTGTTTCATCGTGCCAGGGTGAAACATGGTGTAAATCAAACAACGAATCATCGACAACTGACAGTGCGTTCCTGCCAAAAGTGCGTTGCTGCGTGCCGGCGAGCAAGGTAGTGGGGTCCTGCAAACAGCATCAGTGAAAGTGCAAATCGCCAGCAAGTACAACACCGGCTTCAACATGGCACCTACAGCGACACTTCTGGCATCGTTGATGCATTGCTGCGCATATACCGCGAAACGAGTGCGGCCCTTCCATACAGGCGCGAACTTTGTTGAAGAACGCTCAGCAGGCACCGGTGGTGATCACTGAAGCTTTAGTGACAGTGCGCACAAATGAATTGCGGCGGTACCAGAAAGCTTACAACTACCTGTACGCGCAGATTCTAACTAACTGTGCAGAAGAACTAACAGTACGAAAAGCACGGCCAGCGGTTGGAGGAATTTGAGCAATTGTGCTCCAACACCGAACCATTATTGTTCTATGAAAGATGGCAACTCTGAAGAAGCATTTAATTAAAAAAGATTGAAAAGAGAGATTTCTTCGTTACCAGGATGTTGGTACGAGATCCTCCAAAGGGATGATTATGTAATAGCCACTATGTATGGGCAGATGGGTGCGGAAATGCATGTGGCTTCCATACGTCAAGCATCGTCGACGGATTTCGACAGAGTTGCGTCTGTAGTTATGCTGGATGGAATTGGTGAGTCCATGCAGCTTCAGTTCATGCAGGTGGTTGTAGCCCAAGGGGCAATCTCTCCGCAGTAGCTGCAACAACAGAAGCAGGCTCCCCAGCGCCGCACAATGGCGCAATTAGTGGGGGAGCAGGCAGAACGTCGTTGGTTCCGCTGAATGGAATCAGCAATCCACAAGGAATAATGCAGGATGGAACACGGTTGCCACGGAAGCAGAAGTGCGGCAGGGGACGATATCATAAGCCGTCCTAAGCCGTTGATCGGAGCAGACGTGTTTTCCTTCCGCTGGTGGACCGATCGGTGTGATTTGGCGTTTGGCGTTGGCGTCTTCAGTTTCGTTTTTGGGAAATCACTGCAATCCGTCGATCCAGAGAAGGGAGACATGCGATCGGTGGAGATATCAAGAGGATGTTCCATCAAGTGCGCACCCGGAAGGAGGACCAGCGTCACTCTATGATCATTCAGGAGGAAGATACGCTCCGAACAATTAAACAAAAGTATTTTTTCGGCGGAAGATTTCGGTGTAAAAATACTGGCCAAACTTCCCCAAGCCGCAGTCAATAGAGTACAAGAGCTGGCCGCCAGACTGAGGGCATCCCTTCACCCAAAAGAAAACCGACGCCATCACGTAGCATCAGCTACAATCTAAAAACGTGTAAAAAAAGAATGTAAAAAACGCCGTAATTGCGGGCGTTTAAGTTAAGTGGCAAAAATCGACATTATTGCTCTCGAGAACTTTTCTGTATATTCCTTTTACTTTATTGAAACGGCGCTCATCAGTAGCCGACGTGTTTCATCGTGCCAGGGTGAAACATGGTGTAAATCAAACAACGAATCATCGACAACTGACAGTGCGTTCCTGCCAAAAGTGCGTTGCTGCGTGCCGGCGAGCAAGGTAGTGGGGTCCTGCAAACAGCATCAGTGAAAGTGCAAATCGCCAGCAAGTACAACACCGGCTTCAACATGGCACCTACAGCGACACTTCTGGCATCGTTGATGCATTGCTGCGCATATACCGCGAAACGAGTGCGGCCCTTCCATACAGGCGCGAACTTTGTTGAAGAACGCTCAGCAGGCACCGGTGGTGATCACTGAAGCTTTAGTGACAGTGCGCACAAATGAATTGCGGCGGTACCAGAAAGCTTACAACTACCTGTACGCGCAGATTCTAACTAACTGTGCAGAAGAACTAACAGTACGAAAAGCACGGCCAGCGGTTGGAGGAATTTGAGCAATTGTGCTCCAACACCGAACCATTATCGTTCTATGAAAGATGGCAACTCTGAAGAAGGATTTAATTAAAAAAGATTGAAAAGAGAGATTTCTTCGTTACCAGGATGTTGGTACGAGATCCTCCAAAGGGATGATTATGTAATAGCCACTATGTATGGGCAGATGGGTGCCGAAATGCATGTGGCTTCCATACGTCAAGCATCGTCGACGGATTTCGACAGAGTTGCGTCTGTAGTTATGCTGGATGGAATTGGTGAGTCCATGCAGCTTCAGTTCATGCAGGTGGTTGTAGCCCAAGGGTTGCCACGGAAGCAGAAGTGCGGCAGGGGACGATATCATAAGCCGTCCTAAGCCGTTGATCGGAGCAGACGTGTTTTCCTTCCGCTGGTGGACCGATCGGTGTGATTTGGCGTTTGGCGTTGGCGTCTTCAGTTTCGTTTTTGGGAAATCACTGCAATCCGTCGATCCAGAGAAGGGAGACATGCGATCGGTGGAGATATCAAGAGGATGTTCCATCAAGTGCGCACCAGGAAGGAGGACCAGCGTCACTCTATGATCATTCAGGAGGAAGATACGCTCCGAACAATTAAGCAAAAGTATTTTTTCGGTGGAAGATTTCGGCGTAAAAATACTGGCCAAACTTCCCCAAGCCGCAGTCAATAGAGTACAAGAGCTGGCCGCCAGACTGAGGGCATCCCTTCACCCAAAAGAAAACCGACGCCATCACGTAGCATCAACTTCAATCTAAAAACGTGTAAAAAAAGAATGTAAAAAACGCCGTAATTGCGGGCGTTTAAGTTAAGTGGCAAAAATCGACATTATTGCTCTCGAGAACTTTTCTGTATATTCCTTTTACTTTATTGAAACGGCGCTCATCAGTAGCCGACGTGTTTCATCGTGCCAGGGTGAAACATGGTGTAAATCAAACAACGAATCATCGACAACTGACAGTGCGTTCCTGCCAAAAATGCGTTGCTGCGTGCCGGTGAGCAAGGTAGTGGGGTCCTGCAAACAGCATCAGTGAAAGTGCAAATCGCCAGCAAGTACAACACCGGCTTCAACATGGCACCTACAGCGACACTTCTGGCATCGTTGATGCATTGCTGCGCATATACCGCGAAACGAGTGCGGCCCTTCCATACAGGCGCGAACTTTGTTGAAGAACGCTCAGCAGGCACCGGTGGTGATCACTGAAGCTTTAGTGACAGTGCGCACAAATGAATTGCGGCGGTACCAGAAAGCTTACAACTACCTGTACGCGCAGATTCTAACTAACTGTGCAGAAGAACTAACAGTACGAAGAGCACGGCCAGCGGTTGGAGGAATTTGAGCAATTGTGCTCCAACACCGAACCATTATCGTTCTATGAAAGATGGCAACTCTGAAGAAGGATTTAATTAAAAAAGATTGAAAAGAGAGATTTCTTCGTTACCAGGATGTTGGTACGAGATCCTCCAAAGGGATGATTATGTAATAGCCACTATGTATGGGCAGATGGGTGCCGAAATGCATGTGGCTTCCATACGTCAAGCATCGTCGACGGATTTCGACAGAGTTGCGTCTGTAGTTATGCTGGATGGAATTGGTGAGTCCATGCAGCTTCAGTTCATGCAGGTGGTTGTAGCCCAAGGGTTGCCACGGAAGCAGAAGTGCGGCAGGGGACGATATCATAAGCCGTCCTAAGCCGTTGATCGGAGCAGACGTGTTTTCCTTCCGCTGGTGGACCGATCGGTGTGATTTGGCGTTTGGCGTTGGCGTCTTCAGTTTCGTTTTTGGGAAATCACTGCAATCCGTCGATCCAGAGAAGGGAGACATGCGATCGGTGGAGATATCAAGAGGATGTTCCATCAAGTGCGCACCCGGAAGGAGGACCAGCGTCACTCTATGATCATTCAGGAGGAAGATACGCTCCGAACAATTAAGCAAAAGTATTTTTTCGGCGGAAGATTTCGGTGTAAAAATACTGGCCAAACTTCCCCAAGCCGCAGTCAATAGAGTACAAGAGCTGGCCGCCAGACTGAGGGCATCCCTTCACCCAAAAGAAAACCGACGCCATCACGTAGCATCAGCTACAATCTAAAAACGTGTAAAAAAAGAATGTAAAAAACGCCGTAATTGCGGGCGTTTAAGTTAAGTGGCAAAAATCGACATTATTGCTCTCGAGTGAAGTGCGCTCGGGTGGTGAGGCTCTTGAATACTTAGCCTAAACGGCGCGAGTGGTCCAATGGCGTTTTTACTGTCACCTGAAAACTGAATATTCTGGATCGACGATCCAGGTCCAATAGCTGAAAGACCGAATGAAATCGACACGTGCTAACGTCTTTCGTGATTCAAAGTTACTGGCAAGTTTATTCTAAGTTTAGGTCTTATATACTAACAGAGTTCCTTATTCTCTAAGTCTCCTTCGTAGGTTTTCATCCGACCCTTCCCGCCTTTTCCACCAATCTATTCAATATAAAACCTTTTCTTGATTCGGGTTTCGATCCGTGCAATAATTCATTCTCATATCAAAAGTATCCGCGATTTCTTCTCACGGGACGCGATCCCTAAATCTCACGGAGCGGCGATCCTCACGTACCTGCATTCTACCCTTCTCCGAAGGATCATTTACAACCGTCCCTCGGATCCTTTCGTAACAGTGTTCTCCGCGGACATCTACCATTGCTGATCGATCGTCTACCTGGTCCATTGTTCTCGACACCGATCGTCCTTCCCCAGTCGTATCTTCCATAGGTAGGCGTTGCTTGCGATCCTTTCCCGTTTGATCCTTTTCCAATCGATCCTTTCATGATGACGGTTTTTATGATCGACCTTCGGGCTTGTATCTGGAGCGATAGATGCAGCTGGTGAATGCAGCTGGGTTGTTACGAATTCTCACGTATGCAGTCCCAGCGGGCTGTCGTCCATGTAGTTCGCTGTTACAGTTTTTTACGATTAGCGTCTATTGTGTCCATCACGGTCCTTCGGTGAGAATTGGTTTTACGACGGAACGACGGATGCTGCTTAAATCACGGCTGATTGTAAATCTTAACTGCATTGTATGGAATGCGGACCGAACCGAAGCGAAGCGACCGAATCGTAGGCTTGAAGGTGTGGTGATGGCGGGTGAGGTCGCTTCACGAGAACTTTTCTGTATATTCCTTTTACTTTATTGAAACGGCGCTCATCAGTAGCCGACGTGTTTCATCGTGCCAGGGTGAAACATGGTGTAAATCAAACAACGAATCATCGACCACTGACAGTGCGTTCCTGCCAAAAGTGCGTTGCTGCGTGCCGGCGAGCAAGGTAGTGGGGTCCTGCAAACAGCATCAGTGAAAGTGCAAATCGCCAGCAAGTACAACACCGGCTTCAACATGGCACCTACAGCGACACTTCTGGCATCGTTGATGCATTGCTGCGCATATACCGCGAAACGAGTGCGGCCCTTCCATACAGGCGCGAACTTTGTTGAAGAACGCTCAGCAGGCACCGGTGGTGATCACTGAAGCTTTAGTGACAATGCGCACAAATGAATTGCGGCGGTACCAGAAAGCTTACAACTACCTGTACGCGCAGATTCTAACTAACTGTGCAGAAGAACTAACAGTACGAAGAGCACGGCCAGCGGTTGGAGGAATTTGAGCAATTGTGCTCCAACACCGAACCATTATCGTTCTATGAAAGATGGCAACTCTGAAGAAGGATTTAATTAAAAAAGATTGAAAAGAGAGATTTCTTCGTTACCAGGATGTTGGTACGAGATCCTCCAAAGGGATGATTATGTAATAGCCACTATGTATGGGCAGATGGGTGCGGAAATGCATGTGGCTTCCATACGTCAAGCATCGTCGACGGATTTCGACAGAGTTGCGTCTGTAGTTATGCTGGATGGAATTGGTGAGTCCATGCAGCTTCAGTTCATGCAGGTGGTTGTAGCCCAAGGGGCAATCTCTCCGCAGTAGCTGCAACAACAGAAGCAGGCTCCCCAGCGCCGCACAATGGCGCAATTAGTGGGGGAGCAGGCAGAACGTCGTTGGTTCCGCTGAATGGAATCAGCAATCCACAAGGAATAATGCAGGATGGAACACGGTTGCCACGGAAGCAGAAGTGCGGCAGGGGACGATATCATAAGCCGTCCTAAGCCGTTGATCGGAGCAGACGTGTTTTCCTTCCGCTGGTGGACCGATCGGTGTGATTTGGCGTTTGGCGTTGGCGTCTTCAGTTTCGTTTTTGGGAAATCACTGCAATCCGTCGATCCAGAGAAGGGAGACATGCGATCGGTGGAGATATCAAGAGGATGTTCCATCAAGTGCGCACCCGGAAGGAGGACCAGCGTCACTCTATGATCATTCAGGAGGAAGATACGCTCCGAACAATTAAGCAAAAGTATTTTTTCGGCGGAAGATTTCGGTGTAAAAATACTGGCCAAACTTCCCCAAGCCGCAGTCAATAGAGTACAAGAGCTGGCCGCCAGACTGAGGGCATCCCTTCACCCAAAAGAAAACCGACGCCATCACGTAGCATCAACTTCAATCTAAAAACGTGTAAAAAAAGAATGTAAAAAACGCCGTAATTGCGGGCGTTTAAGTTAAGTGGCAAAAATCGACATTATTGCTCTCGAGAACTTTTCTGTATATTCCTTTTACTTTATTGAAACGGCGCTCATCAGTAGCCGACGTGTTTCATCGTGCCAGGGTGAAACATGGTGTAAATCAAACAACGAATCATCGACCACTGACAGTGCGTTCCTGCCAAAAGTGCGTTGCTGCGTGCCGGCGAGCAAGGTAGTGGGGTCCTGCAAACAGCATCAGTGAAAGTGCAAATCGCCAGCAAGTACAACACCGGCTTCAACATGGCACCTACAGCGACACTTCTGGCATCGTTGATGCATTGCTGCGCATATACCGCGAAACGAGTGCGGCCCTTCCATACAGGCGCGAACTTTGTTCAAGAACGCTCAGCAGGCACCGGTGGTGATCACTGAAGCTTTAGTGACAGTGCGCACAAATGAATTGCGGCGGTACCAGAAAGCTTACAACTACCTGTACGCGCAGATTCTAACTAACTGTGCAGAAGAACTAACAGTACGAAAAGCACGGCCAGCGGTTGGAGGAATTTGAGCAATTGTGCTCCAACACCGAACCATTATCGTTCTATGAAAGATGGCAACTCTGAAGAAGGATTTAATTAAAAAAGATTGAAAAGAGAGATTTCTTCGTTACCAGGATGTTGGTACGAGATCCTCCAAAGGGATGATTATGTAATAGCCACTATGTATGGGCAGATGGGTGCGGAAATGCATGTGGCTTCCATACGTCAAGCATCGTCGACGGATTTCGACAGAGTTGCGTCTGTAGTTGTGCTGGATGGAATTGGTGAGTCCATGCAGCTTCAGTTCATGCAGGTGGTTGTAGCCCAAGGGGCAATCTCTCCGCAGTAGCTGCAACAACAGAAGCAGGCTCCCCAGCGCCGCACAATGGCGCAATTAGTGGGGGAGCAGGCAGAACGTCATTGGTTCCGCTGAATGGAATCAGCAATCCACAAGGAATAATGCAGGATGGAACACGGTTGCCACGGAAGCAGAAGTGCGGCAGGGGACGATATCATAAGCCGTCCTAAGCCGTTGATCCAAGCAGACGTGTTTTTCTTCCGCTGGTGGACCGATCGGTGTGATTTGGCGTTTGGCGTTGGCGTCTTCAGTTTCGTTTTTGGGAAATCACTGCAATCCGTCGATCCAGAGAAGGGAGACATGCGATCGGTGGAGATATCAAGGAGATGTTCCATCAAGTGCGCACCCGGAAGGAGGACCAGCGTCACTCTATGATCATTCAGGAGGAAGATACGCTCCGAACAATTAAGCAAAAGTATTTTTTCGGTGGAAGATTTCGGCGTAAAAATACTGGCCAAACTTCCCCAAGCCGCAGTCAATAGAGTACAAGAGCTGGCCGCCAGACTGAGGGCATCCCTTCACCCAAAAGAAAACCGACGCCATCACGTAGCATCAGCTACAATCTAAAAACGTGTAAAAAAAGAATGTAAAAAACGCCGTAATTGCGGGCGTTTAAGTTAAGTGGCAAAAATCGACATTATTGCTCTCGAGAACTTTTCTGTATATTCCTTTTACTTTATTGAAACGGCGCTCATCAGTAGCCGACGTGTTTCATCGTGCCAGGGTGAAACATGGTGTAAATCAAACAACGAATCATCGACAACTGACAGTGCGTTCCTGCCAAAAGTGCGTTGCTGCGTGCCGGCGAGCAAGGTAGTGGGGTCCTGCAAACAGCATCAGTGAAAGTGCAAATCGCCAGCAAGTACAACACCGGCTTCAACATGGCACCTACAGCGACACTTCTGGCATCGTTGATGCATTGCTGCGCATATACCGCGAAACGAGTGCGGCCCTTCCATACAGGCGCGAACTTTGTTGAAGAACGCTCAGCAGGCACCGGTGGTGATCACTGAAGCTTTAGTGACAGTGCGCACAAATGAATTGCGGCGGTACCAGAAAGCTTACAACTACCTGTACGCGCAGATTCTAACTAACTGTGCAGAAGAACTAACAGTACGAAAAGCACGGCCAGCGGTTGGAGGAATTTGAGCAATTGTGCTCCAACACCGAACCATTATCGTTCTATGAAAGATGGCAACTCTGAAGAAGCATTTAATTAAAAAAGATTGAAAAGAGAGATTTCTTCGTTACCAGGATGTTGGTACGAGATCCTCCAAAGGGATGATTATGTAATAGCCACTATGTATGGGCAGATGGGTGCGGAAATGCATGTGGCTTCCATACGTCAAGCATCGTCGACGGATTTCGACAGAGTTGCGTCTGTAGTTATGCTGGATGGAATTGGTGAGTCCATGCAGCTTCAGTTCATGCAGGTGGTTGTAGCCCAAGGGGCAATCTCTCCGCAGTAGCTGCAACAACAGAAGCAGGCTCCCCAGCGCCGCACAATGGCGCAATTAGTGGGGGAGCAGGCAGAACGTCGTTGGTTCCGCTGAATGGAATCAGCAATCCACAAGGAATAATGCAGGATGGAACACGGTTGCCACGGAAGCAGAAGTGCGGCAGGGGACGATATCATAAGCCGTCCTAAGCCGTTGATCGAAGCAGACGTGTTTATCTTCCGCTGGTGGACCGATCGGTGTGATTTGGCGTTTGGCGTTGGCGTCTTCAGTTTCGTTTTTGGGAAATCACTGCAATCCGTCGATCCAGAGAAGGGAGACATGCGATCGGTGGAGATATCAAGGAGATGTTCCATCAAGTGCGCACCCGGAAGGAGGACCAGCATCACTCTATGATCATTCAGGAGGAAGATACGCTCCGAACAATTAAGCAAAAGTATTTTTTCGGCGGAAGATTTCGGCGTAAAAATACTGGCCAAACTTCCCCAAGCCGCAGTCAATAGAGTACAAGAGCTGGCCGCCAGACTGAGGGCATCCCTTCACCCAAAAGAAAACCGACGCCATCACGTAGCATCAACTTCAATCTAAAAACGTGTAAAAAAAGAATGTAAAAAACGCCGTAATTGCGGGCGTTTAAGTTAAGTGGCAAAAATCGACATTATTGCTCTCGAGAACTTTTCTGTATATTCCTTTTACTTTATTGAAACGGCGCTCATCAGTAGCCGACGTGTTTCATCGTGCCAGGGTGAAACATGGTGTAAATCAAACAACGAATCATCGACAACTGACAGTGCGTTCCTGCCAAAAGTGCGTTGCTGCGTGCCGGCGAGCAAGGTAGTGGGGTCCTGCAAACAGCATCAGTGAAAGTGCAAATCGCCAGCAAGTACAACACCGGCTTCAACATGGCACCTACAGCGACACTTCTGGCATCGTTGATGCATTGCTGCGCATATACCGCGAAACGAGTGCGGCCCTTCCATACAGGCGCGAACTTTGTTGAAGAACGCTCAGCAGGCACCGGTGGTGATCACTGAAGCTTTAGTGACAGTGCGCACAAATGAATTGCGGCGGTACCAGAAAGCTTACAACTACCTGTACGCGCAGATTCTAACTAACTGTGCAGAAGAACTAACAGTACGAAAAGCACGGCCAGCGGTTGGAGGAATTTGAGCAATTGTGCTCCAACACCGAACCATTATCGTTCTATGAAAGATGGCAACTCTGAAGAAGCATTTAATTAAAAAAGATTGAAAAGAGAGATTTCTTCGTTACCAGGATGTTGGTACGAGATCCTCCAAAGGGATGATTATGTAATAGCCACTATGTATGGGCAGATGGGTGCGGAAATGCATGTGGCTTCCATACGTCAAGCATCGTCGACGGATTTCGACAGAGTTGCGTCTGTAGTTATGCTGGATGGAATTGGTGAGTCCATGCAGCTTCAGTTCATGCAGGTGGTTGTAGCCCAAGGGGCAATCTCTCCGCAGTAGCTGCAACAACAGAAGCAGGCTCCCCAGCGCCGCACAATGGCGCAATTAGTGGGGGAGCAGGCAGAACGTCATTGGTTCCGCTGAATGGAATCAGCAATCCACAAGGAATAATGCAGGATGGAACACGGTTGCCACGGAAGCAGAAGTGCGGCAGGGGACGATATCATAAGCCGTCCTAAGCAGTTGATCGAAACAGACGTGTTTTCCTTCCGCTGGTGCACCGATCGGTGTGATTTGGCGTTTGGCGTTGGCGTCTTCAGTTTCGTTTTTGGGAAATCACTGCAATCCGTCGATCCAGAGAAGGGAGACATGCGATCGGTGGAGATATCAAGGAGATGTTCCATCAAGTGCGCACCCGGAAGGAGGACCAGCATCACTCTATGATCATTCAGGAGGAAGATACGCTCCGAACAATTAAGCAAAAGTATTTTTTCGGCGGAAGATTTCGGCGTAAAAATACTGGCCAAACTTCCCCAAGCCGCAGTCAATAGAGTACAAGAGCTGGCCGCCAGACTGAGGGCATCCCTTCACCCAAAAGAAAACCGACGCCATCACGTAGCATCAGCTACAATCTAAAAACGTGTAAAAAAAGAATGTAAAAAACGCCGTAATTGCGGGCGTTTAAGTTAAGTGGCAAAAATCGACATTATTGCTCTCGAGAACTTTTCTGTATATTCCTTTTACTTTATTGAAACGGCGCTCATCAGTAGCCGACGTGTTTCATCGTGCCAGGGTGAAACATGGTGTAAATCAAACAACGAATCATCGACAACTGACAGTGCGTTCCTGCCAAAAGTGCGTTGCTGCGTGCCGGCGAGCAAGGTAGTGGGGTCCTGCAAACAGCATCAGTGAAAGTGCAAATCGCCAGCAAGTACAACACCGGCTTCAACATGGCACCTACAGCGACACTTCTGGCATCGTTGATGCATTGCTGCGCATATACCGCGAAACGAGTGCGGCCCTTCCATACAGGCGCGAACTTTGTTGAAGAACGCTCAGCAGGCACCGGTGGTGATCACTGAAGCTTTAGTGACAGTGCGCACAAATGAATTGCGGCGGTACCAGAAAGCTTACAACTACCTGTACGCGCAGATTCTAACTAACTGTGCAGAAGAACTAACAGTACGAAAAGCACGGCCAGCGGTTGGAGGAATTTGAGCAATTGTGCTCCAACACCGAACCATTATCGTTCTATGAAAGATGGCAACTCTGAAGAAGCATTTAATTAAAAAAGATTGAAAAGAGAGATTTCTTCGTTACCAGGATGTTGGTACGAGATCCTCCAAAGGGATGATTATGTAATAGCCACTATGTATGGGCAGATGGGTGCGGAAATGCATGTGGCTTCCATACGTCAAGCATCGTCGACGGATTTCGACAGAGTTGCGTCTGTAGTTATGCTGGATGGAATTGGTGAGTCCATGCAGCTTCAGTTCATGCAGGTGGTTGTAGCCCAAGGGGCAATCTCTCCGCAGTAGCTGCAACAACAGAAGCAGGCTCCCCAGCGCCGCACAATGGCGCAATTAGTGGGGGAGCAGGCAGAACGTCGTTGGTTCCGCTGAATGGAATCAGCAATCCACAAGGAATAATGCAGGATGGAACACGGTTGCCACGGAAGCAGAAGTGCGGCAGGGGACGATATCATAAGCCGTCCTAAGCCGTTGATCGAAGCAGACGTGTTTATCTTCCGCTGGTGGACCGATCGGTGTGATTTGGCGTTTGGCGTTGGCGTCTTCAGTTTCGTTTTTGGGAAATCACTGCAATCCGTCGATCCAGAGAAGGGAGACATGCGATCGGTGGAGATATCAAGGAGATGTTCCATCAAGTGCGCACCCGGAAGGAGGACCAGCATCACTCTATGATCATTCAGGAGGAAGATACGCTCCGAACAATTAAGCAAAAGTATTTTTTCGGCGGAAGATTTCGGCGTAAAAATACTGGCCAAACTTCCCCAAGCCGCAGTCAATAGAGTACAAGAGCTGGCCGCCAGACTGAGGGCATCCCTTCACCCAAAAGAAAACCGACGCCATCACGTAGCATCAGCTACAATCTAAAAACGTGTAAAAAAAGAATGTAAAAAACGCCGTAATTGCGGGCGTTTAAGTTAAGTTGCAAAAATCGACATTATTGCTCTCGAGAACTTTTCTGTATATTCCTTTTACTTTATTGAAACGGCGCTCATCAGTAGCCGACGTGTTTCATCGTGCCAGGGTGAAACATGGTGTAAATCAAACAACGAATCATCGACCACTGACAGTGCGTTCCTGCCAAAAGTGCGTTGCTGCGTGCCGGCGAGCAAGGTAGTGGGGTCCTGCAAACAGCATCAGTGAAAGTGCAAATCGCCAGCAAGTACAACACCGGCTTCAACATGGCACCTACAGCGACACTTCTGGCATCGTTGATGCATTGCTGCGCATATACCGCGAAACGAGTGCGGCCCTTCCATACAGGCGCGAACTTTGTTGAAGAACGCTCAGCAGGCACCGGTGGTGATCACTGAAGCTTTAGTGACAGTGCGCACAAATGAATTGCGGCGGTACCAGAAAGCTTACAACTACCTGTACGCGCAGATTCTAACTAACTGTGCAGAAGAACTAACAGTACGAAGAGCACGGCCAGCGGTTGGAGGAATTTGAGCAATTGTGCTCCAACACCGAACCATTATCGTTCTATGAAAGATGGCAACTCTGAAGAAGCATTTAATTAAAAAAGATTGAAAAAAGAGATTTCTTCGTTACCAGGATGTTGGTACGAGATCTTCCAAAGGGATGATTATGTAATAGCCACTATGTATGGGCAGATGGGTGCGGAAATGCATGTGGCTTCCATACGTCAAGCATCGTCGACGGATTTCGACAGAGTTGCGTCTGTAGTTATGCTGGATGGAATTGGTGAGTCCATGCAGCTTCAGTTCATGCAGGTGGTTGTAGCCCAAGGGGCAATCTCTCCGCAGTAGCTGCAACAACAGAAGCAGGCTCCCCAGCGCCGCACAATGGCGCAATTAGTGGGGGAGCAGGCAGAACGTCGTTGGTTCCGCTGAATGGAATCAGCAATCCACAAGGAATAATGCAGGATGGAACACGGTTGCCACGGAAGCAGAAGTGCGGCAGGGGACGATATCATAAGCCGTCCTAAGCCGTTGATCGAAGCAGACGTGTTTTTCCTCCGCTGGTGGACCGATCGGTGTGATTTGGCGTTTGGCGTTGGCGTCTTCAGTTTCGTTTTTGGGAAATCACTGCAATCCGTCGATCCAGAGAAGGGAGACATGCGATCGGTGGAGATATCAAGGAGATGTACGCTGCAGGGCATCGTTGGCGCACGTCGCCCATTCGGCGGGTGAAGGTGATTATGGAGTGTGGCCACTTTCGGCAAATGCTGCCAATCGTGCCGAGAGGGACGGATGCGCAGGTAGTGAGTGTCTTCGACACTCACTTCAGGTAGGAAAACTGAATTAAAAACCGCATGTTCGCCAAGCGGCGGGCGCTCTCGTGCGACAACTCTCAAGGAAGCAAGAGAAAGGAAAGTGATTAGAAATAAATCTGCTGATCGTGACGATCGTAACTGCACGTTCTCATCTTACCGACGATTATCGAAACTCTCGTGAAATACCAAACGGTACCCCTATACATGGACAAAGAGAGGCAACATGGCGTGTTGTTGTTCCTAGTAATGAAGCGAGTGGATGGGGAACCTTTCGGAAACCCTTTCATTGCCGCGAGACTTTCCAACCCAAGTGAGTTAGAAAATCTTTCGAAACTTACGAATCTTCGCACCCTTTGTATTGAGTCTACCAGCAAGTCAACTCGTTTAACGAAAGTGATTGATTTATGAAACTTAGTCCATCTAGAAGCTCTATACCTCACAAATATCTCGAATATTGTAAAACTGCCCATGTCAATCAAAGAGCTTATAATTTATATCGATAGAAGTCATGATGGCACAGATAATATTAGCAAATATCTAAGTTTCTGTTGTCATTTAAAGAAACTGAAAACAATTTCTTGTTTCAAGCGCTTAAAGCATAAATTTGCACAAAGATCAACCAGCTAAAACTGCCAGCAAATCAAATAGGTTTGAGATTAGGGCAAAAAAAGCCCCAACAACTGAATCAGCAAGATTGTCGGAGAAACCGACGAGACAATCAGCGTCGTCATGACGGAGATGACATTGACATGCTGGCGACACGCGGAAGCTGTGGTGAACGCGTTTCTCGGTGCCAAAAAGGCCTGATCCCCCGATGCTGAAGAGGGACAAAATCACAGTAGGCCACGAACGATGCTCCGGTCAGGGAAATGCAATGTGGCCGATGCCTCCAAGCCCCTTTAAGCGCTGCTCAAGCGTTGCCTAGAGCGTGGACATCCGAGACAGTGAAATATGCGCGATTCACAGCCGCGAAATCACACTGGAACGATGTATGATTGCAGTTTTAGGATATTCGATTCCATGTAGTACCTCCTTTGGGGGAGATATCTCGTGCCCTAGGATTTGCCATGGAGACGCATGGTGTTTGGTGTGAGCAAGATAAAAACAAATCTATTTGGATGATTTAGATGCTGTTTAGACAGGGAACTTGCACTGAGGTCAACGGTATGAGTAAAGCGATAGCTAACATCGAAGAAATGCTTTCCCAAATATCGGCTAATGTGAATCAGCAGTGCAGACACTAACCTTCACCTGCCAATTCATAAAGCAAAATCACTTTTAACGCACAGATATGTGAAAAATTAAGAGGTGCTGAGTGTTGGTCGATCGCACATAATAAACGTACAACAACAGGGCACCAACAGAAATCGGCAAAGAAACAAACCGCAGCCGAATCAAGGCCGTTCCAACATCACACAGTCGCCGAGAGGGTAGAACCCAACGTGCCATCACTTTGATGGCCCTCATCCCCGAGTTTGGGGGAACCTCCGAAGAGCTAATGCAATTCATCCACCTGGTAGACAGACCCCAGCAGACCGTAGATATCGGCCTAGCCAGTATTCTTCTTTAGGGAGGAGGTGTTGATGTACGATAATGTACAGATATAAATATCTGCATTAAAGATTGCTGCCTATCATCTCCGCAGCAGCTACAACAACAGAAGCAGGCTCCCCAGCGCCGCACAATGGCGCAATTAGTGGGGGAGCAGGCAGAACGTCGTTGGTTCCGCTGAATGGAATCAGCAATCCACAAGGAATAATGCAGGATGGAACACGGTTGCCACGGAAGCAGAAGTGCGGCAGGGGACGATATCATAAGCCGTCCTAAGCCGTTGATCGGAGCAGACGTGTTTTCCTTCCGCTGGTGGACCGATCGGTGTGATTTGGCGTTTGGCGTTGGCGTCTTCAGTTTCGTTTTTGGGAAATCACTGCAATCCGTCGATCCAGAGAAGGGAGACATGCGATCGGTGGAGATATCAAGAGGATGTTCCATCAAGTGCGCACCCGGAAGGAGGACCAGCGTCACTCTATGATCATTCAGGAGGAAGATACGCTCCGAACAATTAAGCAAAAGTATTTTTTCGGCGGAAGATTTCGGTGTAAAAATACTGGCCAAACTTCCCCAAGCCGCAGTCAATAGAGTACAAGAGCTGGCCGCCAGACTGAGGGCATCCCTTCACCCAAAAGAAAACCGACGCCATCACGTAGCATCAGCTACAATCTAAAAGCGTGTAAAAAAAGAATGTAAAAAACGCCGTAATTGCGGGCGTTTAAGTTAAGTGGCAAAAATCGACATTATTGCTCTCGAGAACTTTTCTGTATATTCCTTTTACTTTATTGAAACGGCGCTCATCAGTAGCCGACGTGTTTCATCGTGCCAGGGTGAAACATGGTGTAAATCAAACAACGAATCATCGACAACTGACAGTGCGTTCCTGCCAAAAGTGCGTTGCTGCGTGCCGGCGAGCAAGGTAGTGGGGTCCTGCAAACAGCATCAGTGAAAGTGCAAATCGCCAGCAAGTACAACACCGGCTTCAACATGGCACCTACAGCGACACTTCTGGCATCGTTGATGCATTGCTGCGCATATACCGCGAAACGAGTGCGGCCCTTCCATACAGGCGCGAACTTTGTTGAAGAACGCTCAGCAGGCACCGGTGGTGATCACTGAAGCTTTAGTGACAGTGCGCACAAATGAATTGCGGCGGTACCAGAAAGCTTACAACTACCTGTACGCGCAGATTCTAACTAACTGTGCAGAAGAACTAACAGTACGAAAAGCACGGCCAGCGGTTGGAGGAATTTGAGCAATTGTGCTCCAACACCGAACCATTATCGTTCTATGAAAGATGGCAACTCTGAAGAAGCATTTAATTAAAAAAGATTGAAAAGAGAGATTTCTTCGTTACCAGGATGTTGGTACGAGATCCTCCAAAGGGATGATTATGTAATAGCCACTATGTATGGGCAGATGGGTGCGGAAATGCATGTGGCTTCCATACGTCAAGCATCGTCGACGGATTTCGACAGAGTTGCGTCTGTAGTTATGCTGGATGGAATTGGTGAGTCCATGCAGCTTCAGTTCATGCAGGTGGTTGTAGCCCAAGGGGCAATCTCTCCGCAGTAGCTGCAACAACAGAAGCAGGCTCCCCAGCGCCGCACAATGGCGCAATTAGTGGGGGAGCAGGCAGAACGTCATTGGTTCCGCTGAATGGAATCAGCAATCCACAAGGAATAATGCAGGATGGAACACGGTTGCCACGGAAGCAGAAGTGCGGCAGGGGACGATATCATAAGCCGTCCTAAGCCGTTGATCGGAGCAGACGTGTTTTCCTTCCGCTGGTGGACCGATCGGTGTGATTTGGCGTTTGGCGTTGGCGTCTTCAGTTTCGTTTTTGGGAAATCACTGCAATCCGTCGATCCAGAGAAGGGAGACATGCGATCGGTGGAGATATCAAGAGGATGTTCCATCAAGTGCGCACCCGGAAGGAGGACCAGCGTCACTCTATGATCATTCAGGAGGAAGATACGCTCCGAACAATTAAGCAAAAGTATTTTTTCGGCGGAAGATTTCGGTGTAAAAATACTGGCCAAACTTCCCCAAGCCGCAGTCAATAGAGTACAAGAGCTGGCCGCCAGACTGAGGGCATCCCTTCACCCAAAAGAAAACCGACGCCATCACGTAGCATCAGCTACAATCTAAAAGCGTGTAAAAAAAGAATGTAAAAAACGCCGTAATTGCGGGCGTTTAAGTTAAGTGGCAAAAATCGACATTATTGCTCTCGAGAACTTTTCTGTATATTCCTTTTACTTTATTGAAACGGCGCTCATCAGTAGCCGACGTGTTTCATCGTGCCAGGGTGAAACATGGTGTAAATCAAACAACGAATCATCGACAACTGACAGTGCGTTCCTGCCAAAAGTGCGTTGCTGCGTGCCGGCGAGCAAGGTAGTGGGGTCCTGCAAACAGCATCAGTGAAAGTGCAAATCGCCAGCAAGTACAACACCGGCTTCAACATGGCACCTACAGCGACACTTCTGGCATCGTTGATGCATTGCTGCGCATATACCGCGAAACGAGTGCGGCCCTTCCATACAGGCGCGAACTTTGTTGAAGAACGCTCAGCAGGCACCGGTGGTGATCACTGAAGCTTTAGTGACAGTGCGCACAAATGAATTGCGGCGGTACCAGAAAGCTTACAACTACCTGTACGCGCAGATTCTAACTAACTGTGCAGAAGAACTAACAGTACGAAAAGCACGGCCAGCGGTTGGAGGAATTTGAGCAATTGTGCTCCAACACCGAACCATTATCGTTCTATGAAAGATGGCAACTCTGAAGAAGCATTTAATTAAAAAAGATTGAAAAGAGAGATTTCTTCGTTACCAGGATGTTGGTACGAGATCCTCCAAAGGGATGATTATGTAATAGCCACTATGTATGGGCAGATGGGTGCGGAAATGCATGTGGCTTCCATACGTCAAGCATCGTCGACGGATTTCGACAGAGTTGCGTCTGTAGTTATGCTGGATGGAATTGGTTAGTCCATGCAGCTTCGGTTCATGCAGGTGGTTGTAGCCCAAGGGGCAATCTCTCCGCAGTAGCTGCAACAACAGAAGCAGGCTCCCCAGCGCCGCACAATGGCGCAATTAGTGGGGGAGCAGGCAGAACGTCGTTGGTTCCGCTGAATGGAATCAGCAATCCACAAGGAATAATGCAGGATGGAACACGGTTGCCACGGAAGCAGAAGTGCGGCAGGGGACGATATCATAAGCCGTCCTAAGCCGTTGATCGGAGCAGACGTGTTTTCCTTCCGCTGGTGGACCGATCGGTGTGATTTGGCGTTTGGCGTTGGCGTCTTCAGTTTCGTTTTTGGGAAATCACTGCAATCCGTCGATCCAGAGAAGGGAGACATGCGATCGGTGGAGATATCAAGGAGATGTTCCATCAAGTGCGCACCCGGAAGGAGGACCAGCATCACTCTATGATCATTCAGGAGGAAGATACGCTCCGAACAATTAAGCAAAAGTATTTTTTCGGCGGAAGATTTCGGCGTAAAAATACTGGCCAAACTTCCCCAAGCCGCAGTCAATAGAGTACAAGAGCTGGCCGCCAGACTGAGGGCATCCCTTCACCCAAAAGAAAACCGACGCCATCACGTAGCATCAGCTACAATCTAAAAACGTGTAAAAAAAGAATGTAAAAAACGCCGTAATTGCGGGCGTTTAAGTTAAGTGGCAAAAATCGACATTATTGCTCTCGAGAACTTTTCTGTATATTCCTTTTACTTTATTGAAACGGCGCTCATCAGTAGCCGACGTGTTTCATCGTGCCAGGGTGAAACATGGTGTAAATCAAACAACGAATCATCGACAACTGACAGTGCGTTCCTGCCAAAAGTGCGTTGCTGCGTGCCGGCGAGCAAGGTAGTGGGGTCCTGCAAACAGCATCAGTGAAAGTGCAAATCGCCAGCAAGTACAACACCGGCTTCAACATGGCACCTACAGCGACACTTCTGGCATCGTTGATGCATTGCTGCGCATATACCGCGAAACGAGTGCGGCCCTTCCATACAGGCGCGAACTTTGTTGAAGAACGCTCAGCAGGCACCGGTGGTGATCACTGAAGCTTTAGTGACAGTGCGCACAAATGAATTGCGGCGGTACCAGAAAGCTTACAACTACCTGTACGCGCAGATTCTAACTAACTGTGCAGAAGAACTAACAGTACGAAAAGCACGGCCAGCGGTTGGAGGAATTTGAGCAATTGTGCTCCAACACCGAACCATTATCGTTCTATGAAAGATGGCAACTCTGAAGAAGCATTTAATTAAAAAAGATTGAAAAGAGAGATTTCTTCGTTACCAGGATGTTGGTACGAGATCCTCCAAAGGGATGATTATGTAATAGCCACTATGTATGGGCAGATGGGTGCGGAAATGCATGTGGCTTCCATACGTCAAGCATCGTCGACGGATTTCGACAGAGTTGCGTCTGTAGTTATGCTGGATGGAATTGGTGAGTCCATGCAGCTTCAGTTCATGCAGGTGGTTGTAGCCCAAGGGGCAATCTCTCCGCAGTAGCTGCAACAACAGAAGCAGGCTCCCCAGCGCCGCACAATGGCGCAATTAGTGGGGGAGCAGGCAGAACGTCATTGGTTCCGCTGAATGGAATCAGCAATCCACAAGGAATAATGCAGGATGGAACACGGTTGCCACGGAAGCAGAAGTGCGGCAGGGGACGATATCATAAGCCGTCCTAAGCAGTTGATCGAAACAGACGTGTTTTCCTTCCGCTGGTGCACCGATCGGTGTGATTTGGCGTTTGGCGTTGGCGTCTTCAGTTTCGTTTTTGGGAAATCACTGCAATCCGTCGATCCAGAGAAGGGAGACATGCGATCGGTGGAGATATCAAGGAGATGTTCCATCAAGTGCGCACCCGGAAGGAGGACCAGCATCACTCTATGATCATTCAGGAGGAAGATACGCTCCGAACAATTAAGCAAAAGTATTTTTTCGGCGGAAGATTTCGGCGTAAAAATACTGGCCAAACTTCCCCAAGCCGCAGTCAATAGAGTACAAGAGCTGGCCGCCAGACTGAGGGCATCCCTTCACCCAAAAGAAAACCGACGCCATCACGTAGCATCAACTTCAATCTAAAAACGTGTAAAAAAAGAATGTAAAAAACGCCGTAATTGCGGGCGTTTAAGTTAAGTGGCAAAAATCGACATTATTGCTCTCGAGAACTTTTCTGTATATTCCTTTTACTTTATTGAAACGGCGCTCATCAGTAGCCGACGTGTTTCATCGTGCCAGGGTGAAACATGGTGTAAATCAAACAACGAATCATCGACAACTGACAGTGCGTTCCTGCCAAAAGTGCGTTGCTGCGTGCCGGCGAGCAAGGTAGTGGGGTCCTGCAAACAGCATCAGTGAAAGTGCAAATCGCCAGCAAGTACAACACCGGCTTCAACATGGCACCTACAGCGACACTTCTGGCATCGTTGATGCATTGCTGCGCATATACCGCGAAACGAGTGCGGCCCTTCCATACAGGCGCGAACTTTGTTGAAGAACGCTCAGCAGGCACCGGTGGTGATCACTGAAGCTTTAGTGACAGTGCGCACAAATGAATTGCGGCGGTACCAGAAAGCTTACAACTACCTGTACGCGCAGATTCTAACTAACTGTGCAGAAGAACTAACAGTACGAAAAGCACGGCCAGCGGTTGGAGGAATTTGAGCAATTGTGCTCCAACACCGAACCATTATCGTTCTATGAAAGATGGCAACTCTGAAGAAGCATTTAATTAAAAAAGATTGAAAAGAGAGATTTCTTCGTTACCAGGATGTTGGTACGAGATCCTCCAAAGGGATGATTATGTAATAGCCACTATGTATGGGCAGATGGGTGCGGAAATGCATGTGGCTTCCATACGTCAAGCATCGTCGACGGATTTCGACAGAGTTGCGTCTGTAGTTATGCTGGATGGAATTGGTGAGTCCATGCAGCTTCAGTTCATGCAGGTGGTTGTAGCCCAAGGGGCAATCTCTCCGCAGTAGCTGCAACAACAGAAGCAGGCTCCCCAGCGCCGCACAATGGCGCAATTAGTGGGGGAGCAGGCAGAACGTCATTGGTTCCGCTGAATGGAATCAGCAATCCACAAGGAATAATGCAGGATGGAACACGGTTGCCACGGAAGCAGAAGTGCGGCAGGGGACGATATCATAAGCCGTCCTAAGCCGTTGATCGAAGCAGACGTGTTTTTCTTCCGCTGGTGGACCGATCGGTGTGATTTGGCGTTTGGCGTTGGCGTCTTCAGTTTCGTTTTTGGGAAATCACTGCAATCCGTCGATCCAGAGAAGGGAGACATGCGATCGGTGGAGATATCAAGGAGATGTTCCATCAAGTGCGCACCCGGAAGGAGGACCAGCGTCACTCTATGATCATTCAGGAGGAAGATACGCTCCGAACAATTAAGCAAAAGTATTTTTTCGGCGGAAGATTTCGGCGTAAAAATACTGGCCAAACTTCCCCAAGCCGCAGTCAATAGAGTACAAGAGCTGGCCGCCAGACTGAGGGCATCCCTTCACCCAAAAGAAAACCGACGCCATCACGTAGCATCAACTTCAATCTAAAAACGTGTAAAAAAAGAATGTAAAAAACGCCGTAATTGCGGGCGTTTAAGTTAAGTGGCAAAAATCGACATTATTGCTCTCGAGAACTTTTCTGTATATTCCTTTTACTTTATTGAAACGGCGCTCATCAGTAGCCGACGTGTTTCATCGTGCCAGGGTGAAACATGGTGTAAATCAAACAACGAATCATCGACAACTGACAGTGCGTTCCTGCCAAAAGTGCGTTGCTGCGTGCCGGCGAGCAAGGTAGTGGGGTCCTGCAAACAGCATCAGTGAAAGTGCAAATCGCCAGCAAGTACAACACCGGCTTCAACATGGCACCTACAGCGACACTTCTGGCATCGTTGATGCATTGCTGCGCATATACCGCGAAACGAGTGCGGCCCTTCCATACAGGCGCGAACTTTGTTGAAGAACGCTCAGCAGGCACCGGTGGTGATCACTGAAGCTTTAGTGACAGTGCGCACAAATGAATTGCGGCGGTACCAGAAAGCTTACAACTACCTGTACGCGCAGATTCTAACTAACTGTGCAGAAGAACTAACAGTACGAAGAGCACGGCCAGCGGTTGGAGGAATTTGAGCAATTGGGCTCCAACACCGAACCATTATCGTTCTATGAAAGATGGCAACTCTGAAGAAGCATTTAATTAAAAAAGATTGAAAAGAGAGATTTCTTCGTTTCCAGGATGTTGGTACGAGATCCTCCAAAGGGATGATTATGTAATAGCCACTATGTATGGGCAGATGGGTGCGGAAATGCATGTGGCTTCCATACGTCAAGCATCGTCGACGGATTTCGACAGAGTTGCGTCTGTAGTTATGCTGGATGGAATTGGTGAGTCCATGCAGCTTCAGTTCATGCAGGTGGTTGTAGCCCAAGGGGCAATCTCTCCGCAGTAGCTGCAACAACAGAAGCAGGCTCCCCAGCGCCGCACAATGGCGCAATTAGTGGGGGAGCAGGCAGAACGTCATTGGTTCCGCTGAATGGAATCAGCAATCCACAAGGAATAATGCAGGATGGAACACGGTTGCCACGGAAGCAGAAGTGCGGCAGGGGACGATATCATAAGCCGTCCTAAGCCGTTGATCGAAGCAGACGTGTTTTTCTTCCGCTGGTGGACCGATCGGTGTGATTTGGCGTTTGGCGTTGGCGTCTTCAGTTTCGTTTTTGGGAAATCACTGCAATCCGTCGATCCAGAGAAGGGAGACATGCGATCGGTGGAGATATCAAGGAGATGTTCCATCAAGTGCGCACCCGGAAGGAGGACCAGCATCACTCTATGATCATTCAGGAGGAAGATACGCTCCGAACAATTAAGCAAAAGTATTTTTTCGGCGGAAGATTTCGGTGTAAAAATACTGGCCAAACTTCCCCAAGCCGCAGTCAATAGAGTACAAGAACTGGCCGCCAAACTGAGGGCATCCCTTCACCCAAAAGAAAACCGACGCCATCACGTAGCATCAGCTACAATCTAAAAACGTGTAAAAAAAGAATGTAAAAAACGCCGTAATTGCGGGCGTTTAAGTTAAGTGGCAAAAATCGACATTATTGCTCTCGAGAACTTTTCTGTATATTCCTTTTACTTTATTGAAACGGCGCTCATCAGTAGCCGACGTGTTTCATCGTGCCAGGGTGAAACATGGTGTAAATCAAACAACGAATCATCGACAACTGACAGTGCGTTCCTGCCAAAAGTGCGTTGCTGCGTGCCGGCGAGCAAGGTAGTGGGGTCCTGCAAACAGCATCAGTGAAAGTGCAAATCGCCAGCAAGTACAACACCGGCTTCAACATGGCACCTACAGCGACACTTCTGGCATCGTTGATGCATTGCTGCGCATATACCGCGAAACGAGTGCGGCCCTTCCATACAGGCGCGAACTTTGTTGAAGAACGCTCAGCAGGCACCGGTGGTGATCACTGAAGCTTTAGTGACAGTGCGCACAAATGAATTGCGGCGGTACCAGAAAGCTTACAACTACCTGTACGCGCAGATTCTAACTAACTGTGCAGAAGAACTAACAGTACGAAAAGCACGGCCAGCGGTTGGAGGAATTTGAGCAATTGTGCTCCAACACCGAACCATTATCGTTCTATGAAAGATGGCAACTCTGAAGAAGCATTTAATTAAAAAAGATTGAAAAGAGAGATTTCTTCGTTACCAGGATGTTGGTACGAGATCCTCCAAAGGGATGATTATGTAATAGCCACTATGTATGGGCAGATGGGTGCGGAAATGCATGTGGCTTCCATACGTCAAGCATCGTCGACGGATTTCGACAGAGTTGCGTCTGTAGTTATGCTGGATGGAATTGGTGAGTCCATGCAGCTTCAGTTCATGCAGGTGGTTGTAGCCCAAGGGGCAATCTCTCCGCAGTAGCTGCAACAACAGAAGCAGGCTCCCCAGCGCCGCACAATGGCGCAATTAGTGGGGGAGCAGGCAGAACGTCGTTGGTTCCGCTGAATGGAATCAGCAATCCACAAGGAATAATGCAGGATGGAACACGGTTGCCACGGAAGCAGAAGTGCGGCAGGGGACGATATCATAAGCCGTCCTAAGCCGTTGATCGGAGCAGACGTGTTTTCCTTCCGCTGGTGGACCGATCGGTGTGATTTGGCGTTTGGCGTTGGCGTCTTCAGTTTCGTTTTTGGGAAATCACTGCAATCCGTCGATCCAGAGAAGGGAGACATGCGATCGGTGGAGATATCAAGGAGATGTTCCATCAAGTGCGCATCCGGTAGGAGTACCAAGACGCACAAAGAGTTCGTTTGACGTGCCGGAGAACAGAACAGATACCCCAGACGTCTACGTAATGCAGGGTCATGTCGCAAAAAACCAGCGCCATGTCTCAGAAAACGAAAACGCACTAAGGACTGCCGGAAGTTGTGGAAGCCGTACGCTGCAGGGCATCGTTGGCGCACGTCGCCCATTCGGCGGGTGAAGGTGATTATGGAGTGTGGCCACTTTCGGCAAATGCTGCCAATCGTGCCGAGAGGGACGTATGCGCAGGTAGTGAGTGTCTTCGACACTCACTTCAGGTAGGAAAACTGAATTAAAAACCGCATGTTCGCCAAGCGGCGGGCGTGCGACAACTCCCAAGGAAGCAAGAGAAAGGAAAGTGATTAGAAATAAATCTGCTGATCGTGACGATCGTAACTGGACGTTCTCATCTTACCGACGATTATCGAAACTCTCGTGAAATACCAAACGGTACCCCTATACATGGACAAAGAGAGGCAACATGGCGTGTTGTTGTTCCTAGTAATGAAGCGAGTGGATGGGGAACCTTTCGGAAACCCTTTCATTGCCGCGAGACTTTCCAACCCAAGTGAGTTAGAAAATCTTTCGAAACTTACGAATCTTCGCACCCTTTGTATTGAGTCTACCAGCAAGTCAACTCGTTTAACGAAAGTGATTGATTTATGAAACTTAGTCCATCTAGAAGCTCTATACCTCACAAATATCTCGAATATTGTAAAACTGCCCATGTCAATCAAAGAGCTTATAATTTATATCGATAGAAGTCATGATGGCACAGATAATATTAGCAAATATCTAAGTTTCTGTTGTCATTTAAAGAAACTGAAAACAATTTCTTGTTTCAAGCGCTTAAAGCATAAATTTGCACAAAGATCAACCAGCTAAAACTGCCAGCAAATCAAATAGGTTTGAGATTAGGGCAAAAAAAGCCCCAACAACTGAATCAGCAAGATTGTCGGAGAAACCGACGAGACAATCAGCGTCGTCATGACGGAGATGACATTGACATGCTGGCGACACGCGGAAGCTGTGGTGAACGCGTTTCTCGGTGCCAAAAAGGCCTGATCCTCCGATGCTGAAGAGGGACAAAATCACAGTAGGCCACGAACGATGCTCCGGTCAGGGAAATGCAATGTGGCCGATGCCTCCAAGCCCCTTTAAGCGCTGCTCAAGCGTTGCCTAGAGCGTGGACATCCGAGACAGTGAAATATGCGCGATTCACAGCCGCGAAATCACACTGGAACGATGTATGATTGCAGTTTTAGGATATTCGATTCCATGTAGTACCTCCTTTGGGGGAGATATCTCGTGCCCTAGGATTTGCCATGGAGACGCATGGTGTTTGGTGTGAGCAAGATAAAATCAAATCTATTTGGATGATTTTGATGCTGTTTAGACAGGGAACTTGCACTGAGGTCAACGGTATGAGTAAAGCGATAGCTAACATCGAAGAAATGCTTTCCCAAATATCGGCTAATGTGAATCAGCAGTGCAGACACTAACCTTCACCTGCCAATTCATAAAGCAAAATCACTTTTAACGCACAGGTATGTGAAAAATTAAGAGGTGCTGAGTGTTGGTCGATCGCACATAATAAACGTACAACAACAGGGCACCAACAGAAACCGGCAAAGAAACAAACCGCAGCCGAATCAAGGCCGTTCCAACATCACACAGTCGCCGAGAGGGTAGAACCCAACGTGCCATCACTTTGATGGCCCTCATCCCCGAGTTTGGGGGAACCTCCGAAGAGCTAATGCAATTCATCCACCTGGTAGACAGACCCCAGCAGACCGTAGATATCGGTCTAGCCAGTATTCTTCTTTCGGGAGGTGGTGTTGATGTACGATAATGTACAGATATAAATATCTGCATTAAAGATTGCTGCCTATCATCTCCGCAGCAGCTACAATAACAGAAGCAGGCTCCCCAGCGCCGCACAATGGCGCAATTAGTGGGGGAGCAGGCAGAACGTCGTTGGTTCCGCTGAATGGAATCAGCAATCCACAAGGAATAATGCAGGATGGAACACGGTTGCCACGGAAGCAGAAGTGCGGCAGGGGACGATATCATAAGCCGTCCTAAGCCGTTGATCGGAGCAGACGTGTTTTCCTTCCGCTGGTGGACCGATCGGTGTGATTTGGCGTTTGGCGTTGGCGTCTTCAGTTTCGTTTTTGGGAAATCACTGCAATCCGTCGATCCAGAGAAGGGAGACATGCGATCGGTGGAGATATCAAGAGGATGTTCCATCAAGTGCGCACCCGGAAGGAGGACCAGCGTCACTCTATGATCATTCAGGAGGAAGATACGCTCCGAACAATTAAGCAAAAGTATTTTTTCGGCGGAAGATTTCGGTGTAAAAATACTGGCCAAACTTCCCCAAGCCGCAGTCAACAGAGTACAAGAGCTGGCCGCCAGACTGAGGGCATCCCTTCACCCAAAAGAAAACCGACGCCATCACGTAGCATCAGCTACAATCTAAAAACGTGTAAAAAAAGAATGTAAAAAACGCCGTAATTGCGGGCGTTTAAGTTAAGTGGCAAAAATCGACATTATTGCTCTCGAGAACTTTTCTGTATATTCCTTTTACTTTATTGAAACGGCGCTCATCAGTAGCCGACGTGTTTCATCGTGCCAGGGTGAAACATGGTGTAAATCAAACAACGAATCATCGACCACTGACAGTGCGTTCCTGCCAAAAGTGCGTTGCTGCGTGCCGGCGAGCAAGGTAGTGGGGTCCTGCAAACAGCATCAGTGAAAGTGCAAATCGCCAGCAAGTACAACACCGGCTTCAACATGGCACCTACAGCGACACTTCTGGCATCGTTGATGCATTGCTGCGCATATACCGCGAAACGAGTGCGGCCCTTCCATACAGGCGCGAACTTTGTTGAAGAACGCTCAGCAGGCACCGGTGGTGATCACTGAAGCTTTAGTGACAGTGCGCACAAATGAATTGCGGCGGTACCAGAAAGCTTACAACTACCTGTACGCGCAGATTCTAACTAACTGTGCAGAAGAACTAACAGTACGAAGAGCACGGCCAGCGGTTGGAGGAATTTGAGCAATTGTGCTCCAACACCGAACCATTATCGTTCTATGAAAGATGGCAACTCTGAAGAAGCATTTAATTAAAAAAGATTGAAAAGAGAGATTTCTTCGTTACCAGGATGTTGGTACGAGATCCTCCAAAGGGATGATTATGTAATAGCCACTATGTATGGGCAGATGGGTGCGGAAATGCATGTGGCTTCCATACGTCAAGCATCGTCGACGGATTTCGACAGAGTTGCGTCTGTAGTTATGCTGGATGGAATTGGTGAGTCCATGCAGCTTCAGTTCATGCAGGTGGTTGTAGCCCAAGGGGCAATCTCTCCGCAGTAGCTGCAACAACAGAAGCAGGCTCCCCAGCGCCGCACAATGGCGCAATTAGTGGGGGAGCAGGCAGAACGTCGTTGGTTCCGCTGAATGGAATCAGCAATCCACAAGGAATAATGCAGGATGGAACACGGTTGCCACGGAAGCAGAAGTGCGGCAGGGGACGATATCATAAGCCGTCCTAAGCCGTTGATCGGAGCAGACGTGTTTTCCTTCCGCTGGTGGACCGATCGGTGTGATTTGGCGTTTGGCGTTGGCGTCTTCAGTTTCGTTTTTGGGAAATCACTGCAATCCGTCGATCCAGAGAAGGGAGACATGCGATCGGTGGAGATATCAAGAGGATGTTCCATCAAGTGCGCACCCGGAAGGAGGACCAGCGTCACTCTATGATCATTCAGGAGGAAGATACGCTCCGAACAATTAAGCAAAAGTATTTTTTCGGCGGAAGATTTCGGTGTAAAAATACTGGCCAAACTTCCCCAAGCCGCAGTCAATAGAGTACAAGAGCTGGCCGCCAGACTGAGGGCATCCCTTCACCCAAAAGAAAACCGACGCCATCACGTAGCATCAGCTACAATCTAAAAACGTGTAAAAAAAGAATGTAAAAAACGCCGTAATTGCGGGCGTTTAAGTTAAGTGGCAAAAATCGACATTATTGCTCTCGAGAACTTTTCTGTATATTCCTTTTACTTTATTGAAACGGCGCTCATCAGTAGCCGACGTGTTTCATCGTGCCAGGGTGAAACATGGTGTAAATCAAACAACGAATCATCGACAACTGACAGTGCGTTCCTGCCAAAAGTGCGTTGCTGCGTGCCGGCGAGCAAGGTAGTGGGGTCCTGCAAACAGCATCAGTGAAAGTGCAAATCGCCAGCAAGTACAACACCGGCTTCAACATGGCACCTACAGCGACACTTCTGGCATCGTTGATGCATTGCTGCGCATATACCGCGAAACGAGTGCGGCCCTTCCATACAGGCGCGAACTTTGTTGAAGAACGCTCAGCAGGCACCGGTGGTGATCACTGAAGCTTTAGTGACAGTGCGCACAAATGAATTGCGGCGGTACCAGAAAGCTTACAACTACCTGTACGCGCAGATTCTAACTAACTGTGCAGAAGAACTAACAGTACGAAGAGCACGGCCAGCGGTTGGAGGAATTTGAGCAATTGTGCTCCAACACCGAACCATTATCGTTCTATGAAAGATGGCAACTCTGAAGAAGCATTTAATTAAAAAAGATTGAAAAAAGAGATTTCTTCGTTACCAGGATGTTGGTACGAGATCTTCCAAAGGGATGATTATGTAATAGCCACTATGTATGGGCAGATGGGTGCGGAAATGCATGTGGCTTCCATACGTCAAGCATCGTCGACGGATTTCGACAGAGTTGCGTCTGTAGTTATGCTGGATGGAATTGGTGAGTCCATGCAGCTTCAGTTCATGCAGGTGGTTGTAGCCCAAGGGGCAATCTCTCCGCAGTAGCTGCAACAACAGAAGCAGGCTCCCCAGCGCCGCACAATGGCGCAATTAGTGGGGGAGCAGGCAGAACGTCGTTGGTTCCGCTGAATGGAATCAGCAATCCACAAGGAATAATGCAGGATGGAACACGGTTGCCACGGAAGCAGAAGTGCGGCAGGGGACGATATCATAAGCCGTCCTAAGCCGTTGATCGAAGCAGACGTGTTTTTCCTCCGCTGGTGGACCGATCGGTGTGATTTGGCGTTTGGCGTTGGCGTCTTCAGTTTCGTTTTTGGGAAATCACTGCAATCCGTCGATCCAGAGAAGGGAGACATGCGATCGGTGGAGATATCAAGGAGATGTACGCTGCAGGGCATCGTTGGCGCACGTCGCCCATTCGGCGGGTGAAGGTGATTATGGAGTGTGGCCACTTTCGGCAAATGCTGCCAATCGTGCCGAGAGGGACGGATGCGCAGGTAGTGAGTGTCTTCGACACTCACTTCAGGTAGGAAAACTGAATTAAAAACCGCATGTTCGCCAAGCGGCGGGCGCTCTCGTGCGACAACTCTCAAGGAAGCAAGAGAAAGGAAAGTGATTAGAAATAAATCTGCTGATCGTGACGATCGTAACTGGACGTTCTCATCTTACCGACGATTATCGAAACTCTCGTGAAATACCAAACGGTACCCCTATACATGGACAAAGAGAGGCAACATGGCGTGTTGTTGTTCCTAGTAATGAAGCGAGTGGATGGGGAACCTTTCGGAAACCCTTTCATTGCCGCGAGACTTTCCAACCCAAGTGAGTTAGAAAATCTTTCGAAACTTACGAATCTTCGCACCCTTTGTATTGAGTCTACCAGCAAGTCAACTCGTTTAACGAAAGTGATTGATTTATGAAACTTAGTCCATCTAGAAGCTCTATACCTCACAAATATCTCGAATATTGTAAAACTGCCCATGTCAATCAAAGAGCTTATAATTTATATCGATAGAAGTCATGATGGCACAGATAATATTAGCAAATATCTAAGTTTCTGTTGTCATTTAAAGAAACTGAAAACAATTTCTTGTTTCAACCGCTTAAAGCATAAATTTGCACAAAGATCAACCAGCTAAAACTGCCAGCAAATCAAATAGGTTTGAGATTAGGGCAAAAAAAGCCCCAACAACTGAATCAGCAAGATTGTCGGAGAAACCGACGAGACAATCAGCGTCGTCATGACGGAGATGACATTGACATGCTGGCGACACGCGGAAGCTGTGGTGAACGCGTTTCTCGGTGCCAAAAAGGCCTGATCCCCCGATGCTGAAGAGGGACAAAATCACAGTAGGCCACGAACGATGCTCCGGTCAGGGAAATGCAATGTGGCCGATGCCTCCAAGCCCCTTTAAGCGCTGCTCAAGCGTTGCCTAGAGCGTGGACATCCGAGACAGTGAAATATGCGCGATTCACAGCCGCGAAATCACACTGGAACGATGTATGATTGCAGTTTTAGGATATTCGATTCCATGTAGTACCTCCTTTGGGGGAGATATCTCGTGCCCTAGGATTTGCCATGGAGACGCATGGTGTTTGGTGTGAGCAAGATAAAAACAAATCTATTTGGATGATTTAGATGCTGTTTAGACAGGGAACTTGCACTGAGGTCAACGGTATGAGTAAAGCGATAGCTAACATCGAAGAAATGCTTTCCCAAATATCGGCTAATGTGAATCAGCAGTGCAGACACTAACCTTCACCTGCCAATTCATAAAGCAAAATCACTTTTAACGCACAGATATGTGAAAAATTAAGAGGTGCTGAGTGTTGGTCGATCGCACATAATAAACGTACAACAACAGGGCACCAACAGAAATCGGCAAAGAAACAAACCGCAGCCGAATCAAGGCCGTTCCAACATCACACAGTCGCCGAGAGGGTAGAACCCAACGTGCCATCACTTTGATGGCCCTCATCCCCGAGTTTGGGGGAACCTCCGAAGAGCTAATGCAATTCATCCACCTGGTAGACAGACCCCAGCAGACCGTAGATATCGGCCTAGCCAGTATTCTTCTTTAGGGAGGAGGTGTTGATGTACGATAATGTACAGATATAAATATCTGCATTAAAGATTGCTGCCTATCATCTCCGCAGCAGCTACAACAACAGAAGCAGGCTCCCCAGCGCCGCACAATGGCGCAATTAGTGGGGGAGCAGGCAGAACGTCGTTGGTTCCGCTGAATGGAATCAGCAATCCACAAGGAATAATGCAGGATGGAACACGGTTGCCACGGAAGCAGAAGTGCGGCAGGGGACGATATCATAAGCCGTCCTAAGCCGTTGATCGGAGCAGACGTGTTTTCCTTCCGCTGGTGGACCGATCGGTGTGATTTGGCGTTTGGCGTTGGCGTCTTCAGTTTCGTTTTTGGGAAATCACTGCAATCCGTCGATCCAGAGAAGGGAGACATGCGATCGGTGGAGATATTAAGGAGATGTTCCATCAAGTGCGCACCCGGAAGGAGGACCAGCGTCACTCTATGATCATTCAGGAGGAAGATACGCTCCGAACAATTAAGCAAAAGTATTTTTTCGGTGGAAGATTTCGGCGTAAAAATACCGGCCAAACTTCCCCAAGCCGCAGTCAATAGAGTACAAGAGCTGGCCGCCAAACTGAGGGCATCCCTTCACCCAAAAGAAAACCGACGCCATCACGTAGCATCAGCTTCAATCTAAAAACGTGTAAAAAAAGAATGTAAAAAACGCCGTAATTGCGGGCGTTTAAGTTAAGTGGCAAAAATCGACATTATTGCTCTCGAGAACTTTTCTGTATATTCCTTTTACTTTATTGAAACGGCGCTCATCAGTAGCCGACGTGTTACATCGTGCCAGGGTGAAACATGGTGTAAATCAAACAACGAATCATCGACAACTGACAGTGCGTTCCTGCCAAAAGTGCGTTGCTGCGTGCCGGCGAGCAAGGTAGTGGGGTCCTGCAAACAGCATCAGTGAAAGTGCAAATCGCCAGCAAGTACAACACCGGCTTCAACATGGCACCTACAGCGACACTTCTGGCATCGTTGATGCATTGCTGCGCATATACCGCGAAACGAGTGCGGCCCTTCCATACAGGCGCGAACTTTGTTGAAGAACGCTCAGCAGGCACCGGTGGTGATCACTGAAGCTTTAGTGACAGTGCGCACAAATGAATTGCGGCGGTACCAGAAAGCTTACAACTACCTGTACGCGCAGATTCTAACTAACTGTGCAGAAGAACTAACAGTACGAAGAGCACGGCCAGCGGTTGGAGGAATTTGAGCAATTGTGCTCCAACACCGAACCATTATCGTTCTATGAAAGATGGCAACTCTGAAGAAGCATTTAATTAAAAAAGATTGAAAAAAGAGATTTCTTCGTTACCAGGATGTTGGTACGAGATCTTCCAAAGGGATGATTATGTAATAGCCACTATGTATGGGCAGATGGGTGCGGAAATGCATGTGGCTTCCATACGTCAAGCATCGTCGACGGATTTCGACAGAGTTGCGTCTGTAGTTATGCTGGATGGAATTGGTGAGTCCATGCAGCTTCAGTTCATGCAGGTGGTTGTAGCCCAAGGGGCAATCTCTCCGCAGTAGCTGCAACAACAGAAGCAGGCTCCCCAGCGCCGCACAATGGCGCAATTAGTGGGGGAGCAGGCAGAACGTCGTTGGTTCCGCTGAATGGAATCAGCAATCCACAAGGAATAATGCAGGATGGAACACGGTTGCCACGGAAGCAGAAGTGCGGCAGGGGACGATATCATAAGCCGTCCTAAGCCGTTGATCGAAGCAGACGTGTTTTTCCTCCGCTGGTGGACCGATCGGTGTGATTTGGCGTTTGGCGTTGGCGTCTTCAGTTTCGTTTTTGGGAAATCACTGCAATCCGTCGATCCAGAGAAGGGAGACATGCGATCGGTGGAGATATCAAGGAGATGTACGCTGCAGGGCATCGTTGGCGCACGTCGCCCATTCGGCGGGTGAAGGTGATTATGGAGTGTGGCCACTTTCGGCAAATGCTGCCAATCGTGCCGAGAGGGACGGATGCGCAGGTAGTGAGTGTCTTCGACACTCACTTCAGGTAGGAAAACTGAATTAAAAACCGCATGTTCGCCAAGCGGCGGGCGCTCTCGTGCGACAACTCTCAAGGAAGCAAGAGAAAGGAAAGTGATTAGAAATAAATCTGCTGATCGTGACGATCGTAACTGCACGTTCTCATCTTACCGACGATTATCGAAACTCTCGTGAAATACCAAACGGTACCCCTATACATGGACAAAGAGAGGCAACATGGCGTGTTGTTGTTCCTAGTAATGAAGCGAGTGGATGGGGAACCTTTCGGAAACCCTTTCATTGCCGCGAGACTTTCCAACCCAAGTGAGTTAGAAAATCTTTCGAAACTTACGAATCTTCGCACCCTTTGTATTGAGTCTACCAGCAAGTCAACTCGTTTAACGAAAGTGATTGATTTATGAAACTTAGTCCATCTAGAAGCTCTATACCTCACAAATATCTCGAATATTGTAAAACTGCCCATGTCAATCAAAGAGCTTATAATTTATATCGATAGAAGTCATGATGGCACAGATAATATTAGCAAATATCTAAGTTTCTGTTGTCATTTAAAGAAACTGAAAACAATTTCTTGTTTCAAGCGCTTAAAGCATAAATTTGCACAAAGATCAACCAGCTAAAACTGCCAGCAAATCAAATAGGTTTGAGATTAGGGCAAAAAAAGCCCCAACAACTGAATCAGCAAGATTGTCGGAGAAACCGACGAGACAATCAGCGTCGTCATGACGGAGATGACATTGACATGCTGGCGACACGCGGAAGCTGTGGTGAACGCGTTTCTCGGTGCCAAAAAGGCCTGATCCCCCGATGCTGAAGAGGGACAAAATCACAGTAGGCCACGAACGATGCTCCGGTCAGGGAAATGCAATGTGGCCGATGCCTCCAAGCCCCTTTAAGCGCTGCTCAAGCGTTGCCTAGAGCGTGGACATCCGAGACAGTGAAATATGCGCGATTCACAGCCGCGAAATCACACTGGAACGATGTATGATTGCAGTTTTAGGATATTCGATTCCATGTAGTACCTCCTTTGGGGGAGATATCTCGTGCCCTAGGATTTGCCATGGAGACGCATGGTGTTTGGTGTGAGCAAGATAAAAACAAATCTATTTGGATGATTTAGATGCTGTTTAGACAGGGAACTTGCACTGAGGTCAACGGTATGAGTAAAGCGATAGCTAACATCGAAGAAATGCTTTCCCAAATATCGGCTAATGTGAATCAGCAGTGCAGACACTAACCTTCACCTGCCAATTCATAAAGCAAAATCACTTTTAACGCACAGATATGTGAAAAATTAAGAGGTGCTGAGTGTTGGTCGATCGCACATAATAAACGTACAACAACAGGGCACCAACAGAAATCGGCAAAGAAACAAACCGCAGCCGAATCAAGGCCGTTCCAACATCACACAGTCGCCGAGAGGGTAGAACCCAACGTGCCATCACTTTGATGGCCCTCATCCCCGAGTTTGGGGGAACCTCCGAAGAGCTAATGCAATTCATCCACCTGGTAGACAGACCCCAGCAGACCGTAGATATCGGCCTAGCCAGTATTCTTCTTTAGGGAGGAGGTGTTGATGTACGATAATGTACAGATATAAATATCTGCATTAAAGATTGCTGCCTATCATCTCCGCAGCAGCTACAACAACAGAAGCAGGCTCCCCAGCGCCGCACAATGGCGCAATTAGTGGGGGAGCAGGCAGAACGTCGTTGGTTCCGCTGAATGGAATCAGCAATCCACAAGGAATAATGCAGGATGGAACACGGTTGCCACGGAAGCAGAAGTGCGGCAGGGGACGATATCATGAGGCGTCCTCCGATGCTTCGTTACTGCTTCCACTTCCTTAGTGCACACAGCTCTACTTGGGCCCCAACCGTCGGTACTTCCTGCTCCCGCGAGTAAATGGAGAGGCGGTGTTGGCGGCGGTTTCGCTGCATACACTTAGCAAACGTACCGCGTATTTTTCGGTGCGATGATGCAAAGGTATTTTTTCGGTGGAAGATTTCGGCGTAAAAATACTGGCCAAACTTCCCCAAGCCGCAGTCAATAGAGTACAAGAGCTGGCCGCCAGACTGAGGGCATCCCTTCACCCAAAAGAAAACCCACGCCATCACGTAGCATCAGCTACAATCTAAAAACGTGTAAAAAAAGAATGTGTGCGAACGTGTGAGAAAAGAACGGAATTTCGGTACGACGCAGAAACCGGCGACCTGCGGGCTGCAAAGATGAATCTGAGCGCGACATTCGTGTCAAATTGTTGGCGTTAATTGAGGATCGGAAGGTCACAACGTTGGAGAAATTAACGGCAGAATGTCAGCGTTTAGTGAAGTGAAAAACAGATTCTGCATTGATCGCTACTGAAACGACAGGACGCACGCACGCAGTGAATGCAAATAGCAAGCATCAGCGGATTGTGAAAAGATGTAATGAGCGCAATAACACAGCTACAAAACCATGTGACCCAGTCCTCACCATAAACACCCATCGCGCTCACCATAAACACCCACAAAAACATCAAGATGCCGCCTTCGAAGCGATGCTGAGGCGTCTGCAGGAATATAGATTCACAATTAGATCGGAGAAATGCGCATTCAGTAAAGCGCTATTCCATTATCTTGGCCATATCATCACAAAACAGCGCCCAGAAAAGATCCGAGTTATAAGAGAATTTCCACCGCCGAAAGACATCTCCGGCGTACGATCATGCATTGGCGCAGTAAACTATTACGCTAAATTTATACCAGATATGAGGAGCTTACCGGCTCCAGATGTTAGCACTCACACTACAGCTGTACAATTTTGACATGGAGAACACATTAAAACGGATGCATTTGGAAACCACGGGGGCCGCCTCCCCCGAGTTACGTAAGTGGAAGCTGACACAGCTCCCGCACGTAGTTAACGAAGACTTGTGGGTGCCCGGCCTCGCGGAGGCTTTTCCGGTGTGGGAGGCACACTCCGAAGACCCGGACTGCAAGGAGGATATTCCGGAAGAAGAGTGGTTAAAAAAGGAAACAAAAAAAGAAAAAAGCTAGAAAAACTAGCAATTTAGAAAACACAAACCATTCGCGGTGTATCTTAGAGATAGGATTAAACAAAGGAACGAAAGGGTTGAAAAAAAAAATCTCCTCCTCCACTTGGTAAAAGTCGGCCTCGGTACGGCCAAATAGTTAGAATAGTTCTTTTAGGAATGCCAACGCAACCAGCCATAAGACGCGATCGCACGCAGCTGTGCATAAGTTGAATATTTCACTGTCCCATAGTGGACATAGCGGCCACTGTGCCAATAATATTTTCTTTCAGGAACGTAGCATTAGAACGCGGTCGCGCGCAGCTAAGCATAATTTTCGGATTTTACGATCCCATAGTGGACGTAACGGCCAAAAGCCCCGATAGGGTTTTAAGACCCGATAATGGGACAACACAGCCATAAGCCGCGAATACGCGCAGCTGGTGTTATAGATAATTAAGGCCAAGGTGGGCTGGGCCTGCGACCCCAATGCCCTGCAGTAGTTATTTCTTTTATTTTTGTTTTCTTCTATTAGACTAGCTAGGAAGCGGATGTGGCCTTGTGACTCCAGCTTCTCATACTGGGTCGCCGCGATAATACGTACACGTAAGCAACTAGTGTGGTGAATGCCAATTCCGACTGGCGAAGCAGCGTAAGTGATAACCCTAAAATCGGGTGACCAAATCTGGCCTTCGCAATAGGAAAACTCTAAAAACATTGACGCTGCATAATAGCTCCCTGAGTTTCAAATTAAACGTATTCGGGTCCTTAGGCTCGGCAGTATACTCTTCTTCAGATGCAACCGCATATCAGTGAAAATGAAGAAGCAGCAAGCAGCCAAACCATCGACGTCAACGGAAACGCCTCCAGGGATATCAGATGGACGAAGGATGGAAATCGAATCTTATTTGGATACGCCGACACCACTTCGCCAGCTTTGAGGGCAAAGCAATCTAGGAGGGGAAGAATTAACGCAACGCAGGGACGGCTCACGTCAACGGCAACAACGGGACGGCTCATGTTAACGCCAACAACGAGTCAGCAAGAATGCAGGCCGTGGGTGCGCGTCGGATGACATTGATCGAACAGCGTGGCGGGTCCGAGTAGCGAACCAGCAAGTCAGTCGGTGCCGAGCGGTAGTTGAACAAAGTAACCCTTTTTTAAAACTCACTCCACCGAGTCGGTTCACTTGCTACACTATCACGCCGGACCTCGGGATCTGCGATGCGATGCGTCGAAGGACACAAGAGCGTAGCCCGCCTAGCTAAAAACATTACAAGAAACACACATACTATTCGCGATACCATTAAAGATTTCGCAAATATAACATGTTTTGCCCTCGAAATAGTTAACGTCAAGTTATCAAACTCCGAGCAAAATGATGACCAGACAGATCCGTGATGGAGTGTTAGATACAAAAAGACAATCATCACCGATTTAGCAGTAGCATCAAACAACTAACGGCAGCAGGAGAACATCGTCGGTGCCGAGGAGGACATCGAGATGAAGGAAACAGTGGAGATCGATGACGAATCAGAAGACTTCGCGATGGAATGGAGGACGGCAATGGAACGATAGTCGACGAGTACGCGCACAGTAGATTGTAACTTACTAAGTTACAAAGCGTCAAAGAAATAGTAAACAAAAAATTAGACGCATAATCATTAACTTAGGCGAATCTAAAAAAGGCACCAAACAGATAATACAGACTTAGTACAATTAAACATAAATTAGAAGAAAGTAAAAATATACATGATGAATCGTGGAAGACATTGAGGGCAAACTTAAGAAAACTCTGTCACTGATGGCACAAAGGAGAACGCCATTCAGATTATTCTTTCCAAATTCTTTCCAAATTTTCGAGGAAATCACACAAGTGGTGAAATCATAAAAGCCTTGGGAGCCAAATGTGAAATCCCTGTGACTCCGGGCACTATATTGGCTAAACTGAACTCAACAAGGCTAATGGGTTAAATTACCAAATAGACGGACGCCAGCGAGCAAGTTATTCTCGATTAAAAAAAACGAATATATTAGCGAGGAAATACCGCTAGAAACTGCAGGTAAAATGGCTACCAAAACAGGAGTTAAAGCTCTAGCCTAAGAGCTTTAATTAAGAGCAACGAAACACGACTGTTGCTTGAGGTAGGCCATTTCACGTCATTAAACACAGTTTTATATACAGAAAGCCACCGAAAACGAAGTGGAAAACAATACTTCAACTGTGCTGGCATACAACTCTGGCGATTACCAGAATTATAAGGGCAAGCAACCAAACTGTGCAGACTGAGTCACAATCACCCCCCACCCTCCTTCCAACTTCTTTCTACCCAGACACTCTTTTTTAAATACGACTATAAGATTCTTCCTGCAGATCCCCTGCTTATTATGAGATGCTACAGCAATTCTGGCACAACCTTAACAGCCATCCATCGATGGCTCATACAAATATGGCTTCTACCGATTGCATAAACCGATACTGATCGGCATAAATTAAAACTAAATTTAATTGGAACGTATAAATACTTCGTTGTGATCACGTAGCGCGAGTTGTACTTTGGCAAATGACAGATTTAAATTCTAAATACTAAAGTCGTTATGACGGTTCAATTGCACGCGTCATAATTGTTTCAATTGCATGTTTCGATAGTAGCTAGTCGATAAACATTTTTTCCTTTCAAAGCACCTTTACGCCCTAATTACAGCCGATTTCTTGTGTTTCCAATCCGTTGTCTAACATCTTTGAGAAAATCATAACTCTGATATAATTTAACTGAATCCTTATCATCGTAAAAAACATTTCCGAGCCACTTGCCTGTTATACTTTTGTTTGGCGATAGGAGCTCCTTCCAGTAGATGTTGGCGTCCGGGGTTCATACTAAAATGAAACAAAACACACATGAATCAATTAATTTATACTCGCTGCTTTTTCAGCCACCACTATGCGGCAATCTTTTGCTCACTCACATTCATCAAATGCATTCGGGCAAATGAAGCGAATCAGCTCATTTTCGCTCATGGCGGTAACATCTCGCGATCGATCGATAATCGATCGCATGGCTACCGTCTGGGGAGTGCTGGCACTGAGGACCGTGAGTGGAATTTGCACCATTGGAGGCTGGCCACTGGGAGCAGCACTAACGGCCGGGGTACTAGACGTATCCATTGGTTGCTGGGTCGGATGTGATAGTGACGCGGACTGTGATTGTTGCGGTAGAGACTGCTGCGATTACCATTGCTTGCGATTACCATCACCACCGTTGGTGGTGGGCCAATCTCCATCTTCTCGGGTAAAGGTTGAACGGCGACCAGCGATTGTGGAACCGCTTGTTGCGCTTGGGCTTGAAACACGGCTTCATGCTGTCGATATTCCGGAAGAAGAAGAATGGTAAAAAACAGAAACAATAAAAAAAGAAAAAAGTTAGAAAAACTAGCAATTTAGAAAACACAAACCATTCGCGGTGTATCTTAGAGATAGGATTAAACAAAGGAACGAAAGGGTTGAAAAAAAAAATCTCCTCCTCCACTTGGTAAAAGTCGGCCTCGGTACGGCCAAATAGTTAGAATAGTTCTTTTAGGAATGCCAACGCAACCAGCCATAAGACGCGATCGCACGCAGCTGTGCATAAGTTGAATATTTCACTGTCCCATAGTGGACATAGCGGCCACTGTGCCAATAATATTTTCTTTCAGGAACGTAGCATTAGAACGCGGTCGCGCGCAGCTAAGCATAATTTTCGGATTTTACGATCCCATAGTGGACGTAACGGCCAAAAGCCCCGATAGGGTTTTAAGACCCGATAATGGGACAACACAGCCATAAGCCGCGAATACGCGCAGCTGGTGTTATAGATAATTAAGGCCAAGGTGGGCTGGGCCTGCGACCCCAATGCCCTGCAGTAGTTATTTCTTTTATTTTTGTTTTCTTCTATTAGACTAGCTAGGAAGCGGATGTGGCCTTGTGACTCCAGCTTCTCATACTGGGTCGCCGCGATAATACGTACACGTAAGCAACTAGTGTGGTGAATGCCAATTCCGACTGGCGAAGCAGCGTAAGTGATAACCCTAAAATCGGGTGACCAAATCTGGCCTTCGCAATAGGAAAACTCTAAAAACATTGACGCTGCATAATAGCTCCCTGAGTTTCAAATTAAACGTATTCGGGTCCTTAGGCTCGGCAGTATACTCTTCTTCAGATGCAACCGCATATCAGTGAAAATGAAGAAGCAGCAAGCAGCCAAACCATCGACGTCAACGGAAACGCCTCCAGGGATATCAGATGGACGAAGGATGGAAATCGAATCTTATTTGGATACGCCGACACCACTTCGCCAGCTTTGAGGGCAAAGCAATCTAGGAGGGGAAGAATTAACGCAACGCAGGGACGGCTCACGTCAACGGCAACAACGGGACGGCTCATGTTAACGCCAACAACGAGTCAGCAAGAATGCAGGCCGTGGGTGCGTGTCGGATGACATTGATCGAACAGCGTGGCGGGTCCGAGTAGCGAACCAGCAAGTCAGTCGGTGCCGAGCGGTAGTTGAACAAAGTAACCCTTTTTTAAAACTCACTCCACCGAGTCGGTTCACTTGCTACACTATCACGCCGGACCTCGGGATCTGCGATGCGATGCGTCGAAGGACACAAGAGCGTAGCCCGCCTAGCTAAAAACATTACAAGAAACACACATACTATTCGCGATACCATTAAAGATTTCGCAAATATAACATGTTTTGCCCTCGAAATAGTTAACGTCAAGTTATCAAACTCCGAGCAAAATGATGACCAGACAGATCCGTGATGGAGTGTTAGATACAAAAAGACAATCATCACCGATTTAGCAGTAGCATCAAACAACTAACGGCAGCAGGAGAACATCGTCGGTGCCGAGGAGGACATCGAGATGAAGGAAACAGTGGAGATCGATGACGAATCAGAAGACTTCGCGATGGAATGGAGGACGGCAATGGAACGATAGTCGACGAGTACGCGCACAGTAGATTGTAACTTACTAAGTTACAAAGCGTCAAAGAAATAGTAAACAAAAAATTAGACGCATAATCATTAACTTAGGCGAATCTAAAAAAGGCACCAAACAGATAATACAGACTTAGTACAATTAAACATAAATTAGAAGAAAGTAAAAATATATATGATGAATCGTAGAAGACATTGAGGGCAAACTTAAGAAAACTCTGTCACTGATGGCACAAAGGAGATCGCCATTCAGATTATTCTTTCCAAATTCTTTCCAAATTTTCGAGGAAATCACACAAGTGGTGAAATCATAAAAGCCTTGGGAGCCAAATGTGAAATCCCTGTGACTCCGGGCACTATATTGGCTAAACTGAACTCAACAAGGCTAATGGGTTAAATTACCAAATAGACGGACGCCAGCGAGCAAGTTATTCTCGATTAAAAAAAACGAATATATTAGCGAGGAAATACCGCTAGAAACTGCAGGTAAAATGGCTACCAAAACAGGAGTTAAAGCTCTAGCCTAAGAGCTTTAATTAAGAGCAACGAAACACGACTGTTGCTTGAGGTAGGCCATTTCACGTCATTAAACACAGTTTTATATACAGAAAGCCACCGAAAACGAAGTGGAAAACAATACTTCAACTGTGCTGGCATACAACTCTGGCGATTACCAGAATTATAAGGGCAAGCAACCAAACTGTGCAGACTGAGTCACAATCACCCCCCACCCTCCTTCCAACTTCTTTCTACCCAGACACTCTTTTTTAAATACGACTATAAGATTCTTCCTGCAGATCCCCTGCTTATTATGAGATGCTACAGCAATTCTGGCACAACCTTAACAGCCATCCATCGATGGCTCATACAAATATGGCTTCTACCGATTGCATAAACCGATACTGATCGGCATAAATTAAAACTAAATTTAATTGGAACGTATAAATACTTCGTTGTGATCACGTAGCGCGAGTTGTACTTTGGCAAATGACAGATTTAAATTCTAAATACTAAAGTCGTTATGACGGTTCAATTGCACGCGTCATAATTGTTTCAATTGCATGTTTCGATAGTAGCTAGTCGATAAACATTTTTTCCTTTCAAAGCACCTTTACGCCCTAATTACAGCCGATTTCTTGTGTTTCCAATCCGTTGTCTAACATCTTTGAGAAAATCATAACTCTGATATAATTTAACTGAATCCTTATCATCGTAAAAAACATTTCTGAGCCACTTGCCTGTTATACTTTTGTTTGGCGATAGGAGCTCCTTCCAGGAGATGATGGCGTCCGGGGTTCATACTAAAATGAAACAAAACACACATGAATCAATTAATTTATACTCGCTGCTTTTTCAGCCACCACCATGCGGCAATCTTTTGCTCACTCACATTCATCAAATGCATTCGGGCAAATGAAGCGAATCAGCTCATTTTCGCTCATGGCGGTAACATCTCGCGATCGATCGATAATCGATCGCATGGCTACCGTCTGGGGAGTGCTGGCACTGAGCGCCCCGAGTGGAATTTGCACCATTGGAGGCTGGCCACTGGGAGCAGCACTAACGGCCGGGGCACTAGACGTATCCATTGGTTGCTGGGTCGGCTGTGATAGTGACGCGGACTGCGATTGTTGCGGTAGAGACTGCTCGGTTACCATCGCCACCGTTGGTGGTGGGCCAATCTCCATCTTCTCGGGTAAAGGTTGAACGGCGACCAGCGATTGTGCAACCGCTTGTTGCGCTTGGGCTTGAGACACGGCTTCTTGCTGTTGTTGTAATTGTTGCTGCTGCAGCAACTCATTCATTAGGGAATTAAATACATGTTGTTGCTGTTGTTGCTGTTGCTGCTGTTGTTGCTGTTGTTGCTGCTGCTGTTCTTGTTGATCTTGTTGCTGCCGATGGTGATGGCGGTGCTGTTGTTTATGTAATTCTTGTTGCTGCTGCTCATGCAATTGTTGTTGATGCTCATGTAATTGTTGTTGCTGCTGATGCATTTGTTGTCGCTGTTGTTCCTGCATTTGCTGATGGTGCTGCATTTGTTGCTGATGTTGCTGTTCTTGATGCTGTTGTTGATGATGTTGCATATGTTGTTGATGATGCTGATCCTGTTGCTGCTGTTGTTGCGATTGTACTTGGTGTAGCTGCTGATGGTCCATTGTTGGGGTAACGAAGGGAGGCGTTACAGGTTGCAAGTTTGGCGAACAGTTTGCGGCAACGTTGAGCATCTCGGGTGTACTCATTGAGATAATCGTGTCGATCGTCTTCTGTGTCGTATGCGATGGCTCCTGCGCTGTTAGTATTTCTGCGGCCGCATTAAGTATTATATCTTGGACCGCTTTCTTCGTCTCTTCGCGATGCGCAAGCACCGCGTCAGCTACTGCAGCCCCCCGCTCCATCGGTATCATTGTTACGGGGGCTGGTGGCAACAGTTGAACGGCAGCTGCCGCGGCGATCGCTACGTCTACCACACTGTTTGGTTTCTGCTGCTGCATTAAAATGTCTTGTGAATGTTGAAGGATCGTACCTACTACTGCTACAGCAGCTGCTTCATTCCTCGAAATGGCGAGATTCGGAAGATCGAGCATACCAACGTTTTGCTGACTGACTTGCTCGTGTTGCTGTTGCTGCTGAATTTGTGGTTGCGGTTGCTGCTGTTGCAGTAAAACGTCAGTCCCAAGTTGAACATTAAACTGTTGAGTCACTGCAGTATCCAATGAATCGCTGTGTCCATCCGTAGATAATCTAGCACTGACTACTGCAATCATCTGCTCGATCTGTTCAGCCGATGTCGATGAACTAAGTTGTTGCTGTTGCTCTTGCTGCTGCTGCTGCTGCTGCGGTTTCTGTTGTTGCTGCTCATGCAGCTGTTGCTGTTGTTGTTGTTGTGGTTGTTGTTGTTGTTGCTGCTGCTGCTGCTGCTGCTGCTTTTGATGTTTTGGTTGTTGTTGGTGCAAGGGCAGTTCATGCTGTTCGGTCTCAATGCAGATAGTTATTTCCTTTGAATCGCAGCGCGGTGGTTGCGCTGCATCATTAGCATTAATCAACGAATTCGCATTGATTGTTTGGTGCAAATCTATGGGACTACCGAATACAGCATTCATGCGGTTTGCCAACGATAGCATACAACCAGTACTAGCACTTCCATTTTCCGTCACGTCCATCAGACGCTGTGGCTCCGGCCCCATCAATGACATGTTGGAAGAGCTATCCTCGGTTATATCCATGCTCGGTAGACGGACGCTACGACGCCGATAGAGTTGGTAGAGCGCTGGCAACCCATCAAGTGAGTTGTCAGCTGCACTAGGAAACCGATCTAATGTTTCATCATCCAGCAAGTTCCCACTGCACGTTTCCTGTTGCTCCGGTTTGAAACTGGGAGGAGAGGCACCCGTATAAGGAGAAGTTGGCTGCGCTTGTTGTTGCGATGGAACCATGGACATACTGCTTCCTTCTACTCCGATTTCCATTGAAGTCGGTGCGTACTTAACTAAAAGTGAAAATTGAAGAAAAATTGCGCATTTGCACGCAGCAATCCAACATAAAAGAAGGGAAAACGATTAGTTACAACGGAACAGACATGTGGAAGGAAGAAATGGGTCGCACAAGCGATTGACAATTGATACCGAAACATTAAAAAAACACAAAAAAAATCTACAAAAAAGCTAAGGATTCTCGTGCTCGAATCCATCGTAGCTGTATGCACTACATCAAGCACTAAGCGCCAACGGTGAATGAACTACAACCAATTTACACACCCCTTTTTTCTGAGTCGACGTTGTCACACATCCGGGAGAGAGAAAAAACGGACATACTATAACCAAAGTTGAAGGATCAGTAACGAATGAAAAACGTAAACGGTACCAGTCTACAAACCATAGAGTAACCTGAGGTAACCGTCTTAGGCGGGCAACAGCACTTGAGAACATTTCCTGCTGTATAGCAAAACGACAAGTATTTTAAAAAAGGCCAAGAAGTGATAACAACTACAAACAGTACTACAGAAGTCATGTAACAATCTTTGATTTCTTGTGGCTCCCTGTTTAGCATTTCTAGCAACAGGAAAACTTAGTGTAAAAACCAAAACTAAAATGGTAAAATTCGTTCGTGCGATGTTCTACGCTACGCGAATCTACGAGCAACGCAACAAGGCGAAACAAAAAAAACCAATAGGAAGAAATAAAAGAAAGCCCCATTACGGGCTACCACACAAGTAGCCCTTTGGCGGAATGACATTCCTAGATCATTGCAAAAACCAAATTCAAAAGGTGGTAAGTAGTATTCCTTTTAGGTGAGGATTGCGGTACCGTTACCTTCACCACCACTCTCGTGCGCGCGAATGCTTTTGAGACTGACGAAAGCGATGTCACTGGTGAACGGACAGTCAGAGAAAGAGAGAGAGAGAGAGAGCGATCGGAAGTCGGAGTTATGCGCAACGCGCAATAATTGATGGGGCAGCGCGAGCGAAACACCGGCCAACCAGCGGTGTACTGATTATCCGTAAGTCCTTTCCTTGGCAACTGGTTTGGCTGTTGGCAAAAGCTTAATTTGGCAGGAATGAAAGGGAGTGTGTGGTAAACAGTGGTGCACATTTTAAACCCCGATTCTGTCTTCGTCTGGTCCACAAACTCTGATCTGATTTTAAAATACTACTGGAGAGTATCAGCAAATGTCTATGTACCTTCGTTGATATTCGATGCATACAGTCGGTTCACTGCGACGTCCTTCGCAACATCAATTGAAGGCCCTGCCATGGAGGCGCCAACCGACGCGACGGCCGCCGCAAAAGGCTTGAACATGGATAGCTGCTGCTGCTCCTGCTGGTGCTGCTGGTGCTGCTGGTGCTGCTGGTGCTGCTGTTGTTGTTGTTGTTGTTGTTGTTGTTGTTGTTGTTGTTGTTGTTGTTGCTGTTGCTGTTGCGGTTGTTGAGACGGGGAAAGACGTACCACCGGTAGCCCCCGACCGTCTTTCTCGCCAACACCACAGAAGCACGTCCGCTTCGGATAGTAGATAAAATCATGTGCCTCGCTCCTCTTGCCACCGGAAATGATGAACATCTTTACAATTACCGGTTCGTGGATGTCCTGGCGATCGTACGGTGGCACCGTGCATACGAGATGCGTCTGTAAAACGTGAGCGAACGTGAGCGATTAATCACGGGACCATTCGTTGCTGGCGCTACCAAGACTTACGTGTTGCAGATACTCCTTATTCGGCATGACGGCTTGTTCCCACGGAGCTAGTGCAGCCGTGCCCGACCGATCACCAAGTGACTGGACCCGGCGCCGCTGAAATACGACCCGCGTATCCTTGAGGAAGTTCTTGCCGAACACATACATTTCCCGGCCACCCTCGACAGAGCAGGCAACAATCGAAGCCTTACAGATCTCCGGCACACCCGGTGGTTGCGCTGAAAGGAATCACATAACAAAACGGTTAACGTTAGGCCAGGGGTCTCAAACTCAAACAGGACAGCATCAGCAAAGCAGCGGGTTAAGTTCAAGGAATCCGCGAGTCCACGGGCCGCACATGCACCATTATGTGGGGCATGTTAAAATGTTGAAAAAATTTTCCTTTATTCAATTTGTCGAGCGTTGTCATTGTAAAAAATGAAAAAATCACACAATTCATAACCATAAACAGCTAAAATATATTTCACGGATGTAGCCGCGGGCCGCACAAAATAGTTTGGCGGGCCGCGAGTTTGACACCACTGCGTTACAGCAAGTGCGGCTGCGGCCGTACAGCAAGTGTTTAGAGCCGGAACCGGGCATTCGAATACTTACTGCAAACGATAGGCTGCGAGGCAACCAGTAGGAGTTCGCCGCTGGCCCCCCCCTTGTCGTCGTCCATTAACACGGTCCGGAACACCATCCGGCATCGGGTCGATTTCTTCTTGGTGCGCGACGCCGTCTGGTCGGGAAAGCGGTACTCCACGTCGACGTTCCGCTCCTTCAGGATGCCCACGCAATCGCACGTGACGGTCATCCCGGTTTCCGGCTTCAGCTCCATCTCGAGCACGGTGGTACCATTTATCTTCCGCTCGACACACGCGGTCGAGTTCTTGCCCGTCACCCGGCAAGCCTGGTAGAAGATGTGCGGTGCCGGTCGGCCCACGTCGGTGCCAATAAACACCTGCAGCAGGGTCGGCTTGTTGTAGCCGACGAGCCGTACCACAGGAAACCCGTTCCCGCTACGATCCTTGATCGCGCCGCGCGAACCCTCGGTCTGGTAGCGGGCCCGGTGCTGCTGCTCCGGTTGCGTCACGATTACGAGCTGCACTTTCCCATCCCGGTTAGCGCTGATACCGGGAGCGGAAAGTGCAGCACCGTACATCGCGGTTGCGTCCGCGTCTGCCGAGCTGCGTCGGCCGCCACCGGCTACAGAGAAGTGGTGTTGCTGTTGGTGCGAGCCACCACCATTCTGGTGGATCGCCGGGGCAGTGAGTGCAGAGGCAGCTGGCACCGCTACTGAGGCTACCGAGGAAATTGACGAAGCAGCCGAAAGGAGGCTTGGCGAGGAGCCATTTGTTGTCGTCACCGCTGCCGTCATCGACGAGGAGGACGCGACCGATGGGGCGGGTGCTAAAGACGAGGCTACCATACTGATATAAATCCCGAGATAACAAATGCAGTTATTAACAGGAGGAAGGAGCAAGAACGTAAAAATTATGGTGAATAAAAATGATTGACAAATTTGTATGCACGAAGCCACTACACACACACACACACACGCGCGCGCGCGCACACACATTTACCGCTATGTTATGGGATTGAGCGACCGATATTGAGCGATCAAGAGAGCATTCCCCGTTAACAAACCACATTTTCTCCTGTTAAGGCTCCTGTTAAGGCTTCTGCTGTTAAGGGCTTAACGGGAGCGCGCGCCATACAAATTCTCCTCTGTTAAACATTAACAGGAGCGATTCGAGCTTCTGGAACTCGACTCGAATTCCTTCGAATTGTTAATGTTTAACAGAGGAGAATTTGTATGGCGCGCGCTCCTGTTAAGCCCTTAACAGGAGAGAAACAATGTGGTTTGCCAACGGGGTTAGCCGTAGATCATAGAATCGTTCGTCTCAGAGGGTTGGAGGGAGAGGGGCAACTGCGGCTAACGTAAACAACACTGCGGCGACTGTCCCAACGTTCGTCTTGGTTATGCGTTCACCACCACCATTCGCACGACGCTCTGGTGTTCTGCCTCTAGGGATGCCTCTGATTCTTTCAGGCTTCAACAGGAATGCAGTATTTCACGAGGAACACAGAATTTACGAAATATACAGTGGTCGGCATCAGTAAAAGCCGACCTCAATAGTCCACCATATTTTCGCCTGTAAATTCGATATTTTCGGCCACAAAGGCCTCGTGATTTTTATGCTAAAAGCTCTAACTTTCCTCTTTCCAAATCACTTGCTTTGAGCTTGATAGGTTTGATAGTCTCTTTTTGAAAATTCTTTAAGTGCGAAGTGGTCGATTATGATTGTGATAAAAGTAAAAGCCCACTTTGCAATAAATATTATTAGGACTCTGACAGAGCCCTGTGGTTACTGTATCTTTAATAGGACTTTTATTTACGTCTGTTTTCATGTTTTACGTACCCTCCATTATTGTTTACATATTTTAAGATCACTTATCCTAGCATCTCCAGTGAAAAGCCGATTGCGCGCGGGTTTTTGCGCGTGGAATGGGTGTATCAACGGACAGCAGACTCTATGCTCATCAGAAAACTACTTGTTAATCATTGTTTGAACCAAGTAGTTCAACAGACATAAGCAGACAAATTATCGTCAATCGTAGGGCAGTTCATGGCATGCTAATTAATCACCAATGTCCTAGATCAGAAGACGGATGATTAAAAAAATGCAAAAAAACCACAGAGATTAATAAATCATCGAAACTAATTATCTGTTTAATCATAGCATCCCTTTCACTGTCAATTTGGGAGCGAAATATGCCTCGGAAGATCAGCTCCACTTAAGTGCAGGAATGGATATGCTAAAAGGCTTTCGTTTCACCCAAAACTGAGCTGAATCGTCTTAATTTCACTCGGAAATATGTTTTCAAGCTTAACCCTCGGGTTGGGCACCCGGCGTTTAATGAGAATTGATTTTTTTGACAAAACGGTTTGAGATAACGTGTTTAATTTTTTACGATAAGGTAGAGGAAGGTTTCAGCTATCAATCGCATTTAAGTTCGTTCGGCTATGACCAACTGAAAGAAAATGGGACGATTTTTCGTGAACTATGTTTTTAGTTGATGTAACACCGTAGAATGTCCCCTTTCTATGGACCATTGGTCTGGCGCGGATCATCCGGACCTTCTTCCTGGCGCGGATCAACCGGACCTACAGAAAAACATTCCGTTGGTGCCAGTAATCCATCAAGTCCTCATACATTTCTGTTTGCGTGCTCTGTGCCAGGAAAGAGGTCCGCGATGATCCGGGCTGTACCAGTGGTCCATAGAAAGGGGGCGTTCTACGATGTTACATCAACTAAAATCATGGTTCACGAAAAATCGTCCCATTTTCTTTCAGTTTGTGATAGCCGAATGAAATAAAGTGCGTTGAGTAGCTAAATCCTACCTCTACGATGGCATAAAAAATTCAATACCTTATCTCAAACCGTTTCGTCAGGAAGGCTCGAGAAGCAGTTTATTGGTTTTAGAATCATCAATTTTGGATTGTAATGCAATACGTCGATAGAGAGTTTAATAGAAAGCAAACCATGGTATGCCAGACCGTCAATTACAGGTCAAAATGAGGCATGCTTTAATTTATTCAGTCAGCGTATGGGCACGCGAGGAAGCAATTTTGTTGAGCAATACGAAAACGATTTTAAACCAATCGCTAAAACCATAAGTTCTTATTGACATCCTCGTCGTATTAATCGTCTAGAATCACCTTCTCAAAGCTCTCAGGTTGAGAATTTACGGGAATTTTTATATAAATTCGCGTTATAAACGATGTTTCTATTAACAACTATTATTTCACGAGGCAATACAATGAGAATAATACCCAACATAACTGAAACCATGTGAAAAACATGTCAAAATAGTTACTAATGAAAATCCGGGGTGTGAGTGGCCCATATGAATTGATAAATATGTTTCCTTGCAGATGGGCTTTTACTTTTGTCACATCGTCGTCGTTATCGACCATCTCGCACTTAAGGAATTTTCAAAAAGAGACTATCAAACCTATCAAGCTCGAAGTAAGTGATGTGGAAAGATGAATGTCAAAGCTTTTGGCGAAAATTTACAAATTTGAATTTACAGGCGAAAATGTGGTGGACCATAGAGGTGTGCTTTCACTTATCCCGACCACTGTATGAGAGCGCAACAGTGTTCCAGATGCGCGAAATGCGTTTTTGAAGTCCGTCACAAGACGGGGAGCGATTTCCTGCGATAGATAGACAATAATCTCACCGCGTACTCCATAGATCCAATAACTCAGAAAGCTCAGCAGCCTCTGACTCTGGTTGTCTGCGGGAAAAATCACAGCCAGTCACAGCACTGCTGGTTCCTGTACGATCGTTACCCGTTACAGGGTGGGAGTAGCAGACACGCTACTAAACTACAGCTAACGATTGATCAGATCGCCAGCCAGCCAGCCAGCCAACAAGCCCTTCGCCGACAGCGTCCGGACAGGCACCGATCCGTGCTCTCTCACGACCCGCTGCCCTGTCACTCTAATTATCAAACCATTCTCAACCGGTCCACGAGTCAAACTCGAGCCTCTGAGATGCGGAGCACTAGGAACTGCTAGCGACGCACATGCGGCAGATGTTACCACACCACACAGCTCGCTCCCATCTCGCTTAGATGCTTACCTCTGCATTTATGCGTGTCTGAGTGTGTGTGTGTTTCTGTGTATATATAAACAGTTGACACCGGCGAATGGGCTGGAGAAGGGACCAGGGTGTTAAACACACGCGCACAGAACGGACACAGTGTTCCCTTGCTCGGAGCGTCGTGCAAAGCACAAGGATACACGCTGCGCGTGCGGTGAGCAGAAACTCGCAGGAAGTAACAAACACTTGGTCAGCACACGCGCGCACACGGCAAGCGATGAACGGATTGAGATGGGCCGTTGTCGATTGTCGGTGAAGGTTCGGAGAGTTTGACAGGTGTGCGCTCGGCGCGATGGCTGGCGAGCAACTGCCTGTTGAGCCCCGTTTTATTGGTGCACACAGCGTCGAGTCATTGAATTTTTTGCCTCACCCCCACCAGCCAGCACCACCATTACAGTAGCTACATTATCGGACAACGCCGCAGTGCAAACGGAGCAGCCGTAGGACAGAATGAAAGAAAATCAGCGCAACTCGCACAGCATCGCGGACGCGGAACAGCCGAGCGAACGGAGAGGCGCTGCTGAACCGAGAGAGAGAGAGAGAGAGAGAGAGAGAGAGAGAGAGAGAGAGAGAGAGAGAGAGAGAGAGAGAGAGAGAGAGAGCGAGATAGAGAGAAAGGGGGACAAACATCTCGAAATGATCTGTGGAGGTGTAGGTGATATGACACACTTGTCGCTGCTGCTACGCAACCGTCGCTGAGTGATCGGTTAATCGTGCATCGCATCAATCGCAGCGCTCAGGGAAGGGATACTAGTCATAACGTTCACATCGATCGTAGCAGCGCTGTTTGCAATGATTTTGCAAAAAAAAAAAATACGCGCGATCCGGTGGCGCCCAAACCGTGCAGGAAAACGGTGTGACGACCATTTCCCAGAATGCTAATGATCTGATGGGGGAGATATCTGGGGATTGCGTTTGCGTAGTTATAGGTGGCGCCCACCAGCTATAGTCTTCCGTGAAGGTAAACGAGAACACCTCTACAACAGCGCGGCTGTGTGGCTTGCCTTGACGTCACGACTACCGCCGTGCTTGCGCCGCCGTAGGGAATTCCGATTCCGATCGGCTCCCGGCGCTACCCTGCTCGACCAATCGATGGTGACTCATCGGATAGTGTCTGGTTTTGCGTGGCACACGGAAGGAGGACTGCCCTATCCATCCCCCACCCGCGAGAGTGGAAAACCCGGTTTAGCTTCCCCGGAAGTAAGGACGACTCACCGAGTGTGCCCGGGATGTTGTGACTGTTGCATTATGTGTTGCAGCTTGTGCTGCTGCTGGTGCTGGTGCTGCTGCTGAAAGGTGGATGATGGTACGGCTAGGCTTCTGTCGAACGGAGCCGGTACTGCCTGGAACCCGGTACCACATGCCTGCACCGGAGTTTGCTGCTGCTGCTGCTGCTGCTGGGAATGGCGCTTGGCACTGTTGGTGGTCCGGCGAACAGTGCGCGCTGGCCGCTCGAAGCTGCCCGTCAATCCCACCGTGGTACAGCTGGCGGCTACCGTGCCGACGACGTGCAGGGCCGAAGGTCGACGCGTCATCTGGCCGCCGCCAACAACACCGCTACGGCCCGTCGTTGCCAGCTTGCCCGGTAGCACCTTGCCCCGCTTCGCCGGTAACCGATGCACAACGCTCCGATGGAACTTCGACGACGAAGCGGGCGAACAGGACGAAGCTGAGGCGGCTGGACGGGTGACGCGCAGCCCTGCATATCAAAGTGAGAGAAAACAAAAGAAAAAGATTTATTAGTATTAGGTCGATAGCTTAGTGTTTTAGAAATTTCAGCTCAACATTAGCATTCATCAATCATTATTTTCAAGCCCTAACAAGTATTAGGTGTATGCATTAGTTCGTGCCGTTTGCTAAGAGATGGTGTTAATCGATTATTATTCTATTCCTTCCAATATCCCAACATGCACTGGAAAGCTACTGTCATTGCGTATCATTTTCAGTATATGTCATTTGAAGCGTAAACAACAATAATTTTTTTTCACTCAAACATGTCGAATTTTGTGCCTGAAAAAGTGTTTTTGCGCGGTGTCCTTTTCATTACTTTAAAATATGAAGAAAACTGCTGCGCGAAAGTCATCGTATTTTGGTGGAAGTTTATGGTGAACATGCTCTAGCTGAGCGAACGTGCCGAAAGTGGTTTGCCCGACTCATAAGTGGTGATTTTGGCTTGGAAGACGAAGAACGTCCCCCGGGCAGCCGAAAAAACTTGAAGATGCAGAATTGGAGGCCATGCTTGATGAAGATCCATGCCAAACGCAAGAAGAACTTGCAGACGCATTGGGAGTTGACCAATCAACAATTTCCAAACGTTTAAAAGCCATGGGAATGATTTCAAAACAAGGAAATTGGGTACCATACGAATTGAAGCCAAGAGACGTTGAGAGGCGATTTTTGACATGCGAATTGTTGCTCGCACACGGCAGAAAAGAAAAGGGTTTTTGCATCGCATTGTCACTAGCGATGAAAGGTGGATTCGTTACGATAATCCCAAGCGCAAAAAATCATATGGATTTCCTGGCCACGCATCCAAATCGACCGCAAACCCTAACATTCATGGCAAGAAGCTGATGCTGTGTATATGGTGGGACCAGCTTGGTGTGATCTACTGGGAGCTGTTAAACCCGAATGAAACGATCACAGGGGATGTCTATCAATTGATGTGTTTGAAGGAAGCAATGCAGAAAGTACGGCCGATTTTCCACGAAAGGCATGACAAAATTATTCTTCAGCATGACAACGCTCGGCCACATGTTGCCTCGGTGGTCAAAACATACTTGGGGAAGGGCAGAATTGGGATGTCTTACCCCACCCGCCGTATTCACCAGACATTGCTCCTTCCGACTACCACTTGTTTCGGTTGATGACCCATGGCCTGGCTGAGCAGCACCTCACCAACTATGAGGAATGCAAAAAATGGGTGAATTCTTGGATCGCCTCAAAAGACCGCGAGTTTTTCGAACGTGGAATCCGTGTGTTGCCAGAAAGATGGGCAAAGGTTGTAGCAAGCGACGGCCAATACTTTGAATAAAATGTAGTGTACTAATTTTTCACAATAAGCATTACAAACTTTGAAAAAAAAAACGGCACGAATTACATCATACACCTAATACATATTAAAATGAATAATAATGCCGATTGAAAGATGTTGCATTATACTTTTAAAACGACATCACAAATGGGGCTGTGGACCTCCCCAAAAAAAATGCACCATCTATTAGGAAACAGGCGGATTTTTCAATCCATTCATGGATGAATGGTTGCCTTCTGCGATCCCCTTCAAATCGAGTATGAAGCACAAACGGGCGAGGCAATTGCTAGCGTTAAAAAAAAGCTGGGCTCGAAAATCGCATAGCACGATAACCAACGATGATCGATGGTCAATCTTCCATTGCCATCACGGTCCCCTCGCCCCATAACATCGGACTTAAGGTGCCCGCGAAGCATTCGTACGTAATACTCGCACAACAGGGCACCACGTGTCCATTTCCGGGCACTGGCCGGCGGTCATCGCGATGTTAACTGAACAGCAGCAGTTCAACAAAGTTCTGCAACCCCCGGACCCGGACCCGGACCGAGGGATCCCGGACTATCCAAAGATCCACCCGAACTAGGTTCCTCCAAACCAGTTTCGTGGTAGCAAACGCACGCATGCCGCATGCACGCATGTGTAACCACAGTCCAAAAAAACCGGTCAGGGAAACCAGTTTATCTTATCACTTGACACCTTCAGGGCCATGTTTGTCAGGGGACGGTTGTGATGGCGCTGCTGGGGCGCTCTCGGATACGCTGGTCGCTGATGTGAAGCGCACGTGGCGGTGGTGGGTGAAGGCGACAACGAATAAGCCACGACCGCGCATGCACACATAACCACCGCCTGGTGGCTATTTTTGGATTTGATGATTTCGCACTTTGCTGACCAATAAACGCTTTCGGGACGGAACGGGGAGCCCCCGCCAGGCCCAGGGCAATCATTACTTCTTGCCAGCCGTAGCGCCTTTTGTCTGCTTTACTAAGGAGCAAATACGAGAGCAAACAGGGAATGGGGGGAGAGGGTTTTGCTAATTTTGGAACCACCAACCGAGTGCGTGGTCTGTGTGCCCTACCCTGGAATGAAGCCTCGGCGGAATTGGAGCGGATTATATCCACCAAAAAAAAAAAAAAAACAAAAAAGGATCTTCGACATCAAAAACCGGAAAACAAACCGACAACCAACAAATAAACCGTTTGCTATTACGAACAGGATGCACAATGGCACTAAGCCATCAGAGCCTCGTCGACGTACGCGCCTCGGGCGCAAATGCGCCTAAAACCCCCGCGGCAGGGATGAAAGTGTCGTCTCTTGTAGCAGACATAATATAGCTGCACACACCTGCGGCAACGACCTTGTGCCCGAAGCGGGCCTGACTGACCCAAGCTGTTCGATTTTTGCTAGTTCAAGATGCCGATCAATGGCAATCGATGGCGTATGGCAAAGCAGGTTCCAACCATTACCCTCCCCCCCCCCCCCCCCCCCCCCCGGAACGGTAGCGACCATCCGCAATATGACGCAAGCTGCCGGACCGAACCGAAGAGCAGCAGGCGGCGATGGCACCGCAAGTGCGAGTCACCTGCCCCAGCAACTAGCACTGATACCCAATTGGTTGATAGGCCCAAGTTTGCTAGAGTGTTGTTCTTGGACTTGGTGGCCCACCACGAGGCACAGCCAAGGCGCTTCACGCCAGAATCATATCATCACGCCAGCGATAAGTGACGAAAGCGAAAGGCGTTCCAGCGAAACGCACCCGTCCTTCTTCCCATTCCTCTGTTCGGCTCTGCTGGGGCTTATCGCACCAGCCGCGGGCTGATTTGGGCCATCCGTACCCGGGGTGTGCGACACCCGGCCGTTTTCTAATATTTGGTTCGCGCGCCGCCTGTTGGACGGCAAGAAGAGGATGAGAGCAGTGATAGAACAGAGTCATCAGCGTTCTGGCGGGCATTACCTGCTGCTGGCGAAGCGGGTCCAATGTTCGGCGGGAGGACGGTGCGGGTGCGCTCGGATACTGGTGTCGTCGTGGCGGCTGCTGATGCTGCACCCGATGCGCCGGTTCGTATCATGCCAGTCCTATCGCTGGCGCCGATTATCCCGGGGCCAGCGGTGCGATGCCCCGGCCCACTGGCCGGGACCGTCGAGGGCGGCGGCGGTGGTGAGGTGAACGGTGATTTCGGTGTCGCCTGCTGCGTTATCGGTACCATTCCACTGCGTACCGGTGAGACACACTTGACAAGCATCCTTTTGCTTCCTTCTGTTGCTGCCTACGACGACGACGACAACCGCGACGTCATGGACGGTATATGGATGCTAGGCCAACATGGGGGCCCCCTTCCTTCGTTTCTCTCTCTCTCGCTCTCTCGGCCTCAGTCACAGTCGCTCCGGCAAACAACGCAATCTGGCAACACACCAGCGAGAGACTCCAGGCCTGTTGGGGAAGTTGATCGACGTGTGCCTTTTGCAGTCAGTTCTTGGACGTTTGTCCGGCACCCTGCAGTTGATTGAATAATGCTTTGTTTTTTTCTTTCTGATATAATTTTTTTTTAAATTTGTTTTTTTTTTGGGCACTTTTGGGCTCGCGTCGTTGCCGATCGTGCGGTTGCGTTGATTGATTGCGCGTGTTGCGGACTGTGTGTGAACGTCCGACGGTACCAGCAAACACAACTGTGGAAAACAAAAGAGAAAAAAAGCGAAACGCTATTAACGATCGAAACAAGGCGCCATACGCTCCTCTCACTCGTTTGCTAGGTTTTCGATAGAAAAAGGAAAGATGATGGGAGGGGGGAGAGGGGGGGGGGGGGGTTGTAAACGATTAAATCGCGCATTAAGCTTCACTTCCACTCGCAGCGCATCCTTTGCAATCGGGCCAAAGTTAACATCCCCCCCTCCCCCCCCCCATTTTTCCTACCCACACCCACACGGTCCACCACCAAAAGGCTTCTCTTCTTGTTAGTGGCGTGCACACCAACGTCACCTAACCGCACTCTAACCCGTGCGCGCTCGGTGGGATAATGAGACGCGACCATGTGGAAGACAGAAAAAGACGGGCGTCTCGCCGGAGCGAGCGATTAGCCACACGAATGGCGGGTGTGTGTGTGTGTGTGTATGTGTGTGTCTCTGCACACGCAGTTTCTGAGCCCGTTCCACTCAGAACCGGCGGAGGCTGTTTTTTGCATCCGATAGTACGCAACTCCTTCCAGAGCCACCTATTATCCTTACGCAGCAGCGAGAAACATCGAGAGTTTTGAAATTATTTTGCAATATCGCCGGTTTTGCAACCATGCGCCTCAGGCTACCCGGCTATCCCGAATCCTATTTCCTAATTATCGCACCAATTAAACGAACCACATGCAGAGCACACTCGGATGCGATTGCTCTCGCGCTGGTTGGTTTTCGCGGAATTTGAAGCTCGCCTCGAGAACGGCTTTGAAAAGGCTTTTGTATGTTTGAGAGCAGACGAATGGCCTGTTGCTATACTTCTATAGAAGAAAAGAACAAAAAGGCAGGCAGCGCGAACGAGCAACAGGTCATTCGTCTGTTCTGAAACATAAAAAGGCATCATGGCACGTGCACACTATTCGTCTATTTCGCTCTCTCTCTCTCTCTCTTCTCTCTGAAACGGGCGCGCGCGCGCGCACACAGGCACATACTCAAGCACACAGAGTTCAGAACCCAGCATCATCGTGTAATCCTTTCCACATTCGCCGGCGAACAGAATAATTTCATTTAATACATTTTGTTTGAAAATTAAAAGAAACCTAAATTTCCGGAGGGACGAACTCAGGTATGGAAATGGTTTAACAGATTGTTAATGTTCTATTAACCCGTGTTTAGCGCTACCAAACCAGCATGGGTGCTCTGTTTCGGCAGGGAAGAAGGGTTTGAAACATGTCGTAACAGGATGCGACGACGATGCGAAGGCATAACCGCCGCTAGCCGGGCGACAACAATAGCATCTGGTTAACCAGGCCAATGCACCGATACTACACACACCGACACCATCGGCGCACACGTACAGACGACGGGCTGTTGCTGCTGCTCATGCTGGTAGGTGCACGCAGAGAAAACGGCGGCGTAGCGTACGGAATCAGAGTAACATCTAAGAAAATAAACGCACCCAGATCTCGCGGTCACCGTGCCACATTCTTACAACACGGGAAACACCAGTAGGGAAGGCGTTAGAAAAGAGAACTATTTACCTTTGGGGTAGCGATGCTGGAAGCGGGCGTAAACTGCGGTCACTGCACTAGAACTCGTCTCATATACACTTGAACTTGAAATCATATACACCACACTTTCACCAGAATGTTAATATGCACTTCATCTGTACGTCACACTCGTTACACACCAAAGCTACACTACCTTTTGACCACTTTTTGAACACACGCGATAACCAGAGACACCACCAGCACAGCCAAGGAACGAACGGGGACAAGATCGCGAAGCGATCTCCCTCGCGGCTGCCACGGTAATGAAATCAACTCGTTCACTCTCCGTGAAACGAATCTCAGAGCGGAGAGCTGGTGGCGATGATGAGAGCGGGACTGCGTGCGCGTGTGGAATCGAATAGTCGCGCTCTCGCGCTCCCTCCACTGAAAACTGCGGTATTGGGTTGTTCGAAAAGTAATGGCGTTTCTGAAAATTTAGAGCAAATAGAGGTTTGCAAATTTGATACGACGTATATGATTTTGTTCTATGATCTTTTCATTTCTTTCAGGCGTCTTCTAGATTTGCCAGTCAGAGAGCTTCTGATTTTTATATTTAATAAAAAAAAAACCGAAGGAAAAGGACCCGGCGGGCAAATCCCATACAAAAATGCCCGATTTTGTATGAGAAATGTCCGCGACATTTATCGTTATCGATACAGCATGTTTAACCCTCATCGGTTCGGTGCGTACGCCAGGGACACACACAATTTGGTTCGTAATAATTCAATGATTTAAAAACGATTACCAACCATACTTAATTACGTATTTCACGCGAACGTGCAGTGTGTGCGAAACGCTTTTAAAATTATAACCAAAATTCAAATGTACAAATTCATCCCCTGCATCCCTCATTAATACATGAATTTACGTTATAATGTTTTGGCCCTATGCAAAAAAAAATAGTTTGGCAGATCTTTCGGAGACACATCGCCGGGAATTACCGGCCTGCTATGTTCTGTTTTTTTGGGCCAACAGTGTAGAGTACGCAGCAGCGAAAAACATCGAGAGTTTTGAAATTATTTTGCAATATCGCCGGTTTTGCAACAATGCGCCTCAGGCTACCCGGCTATCCCGAATCCTATTTCCTAATTATCGCACCAATTAAACGAACCACATGCAGAGCACACTCGGATGCGATTGCTCTCGCGCTGGTTGGTTTTCGCGGAATTTGAAGCTCGCCTCGAGAACGGCTTTGAAAAGGTTTTTGTATGTTTGAGAGCAGACGAATGGCCTGTTGCTATACTTCTATAGAAGAAAAGAACAAAAAGGCAGGCAGCGCGAACGAGCAACAGGTCATTCGTCTGTTCTGAAACATAAAAAGGCATCACGGCACGTGCACACTATTCGTCTATTTCGCTCTCTCTCTCTCTCTCTCTTCTCTCTGAAACGGGCGCGCGCGCGCGCACACACAGGCACACAGAGTTCAGAACCCAGCATCATCGTGTAATCCTTTCCATATTCGCCGGCGAACAGAATAATTTCATTTAATACATTTTGTTTGAAAATTAAAAGAAACCTAAATTTCCGGAGGGACGAACTCGGGTATGGAAATGGTTTAACAGATTGTTAATGTTCTATTAACCCGTGTTTAGCGCTACCAAACCGGCATGGGTGCTCTGTTTCGGCAGGGAAGAAGGGTTTGAAACATGTCGTAACAGGATGCGACGACGATGCGAAGGCATAACCGCCGCTAGCCGGGCGACAACAATAGCATCTGGTTAACCAGGCCAATGCACCGATACTACACACACCGACACCATCGGCGCACACGTACAGACGACGGGCTGTTGCTGCTGCTCATGCTGGTAGGTGCACGCAGAGAAAACGGCGGCGTAGCGTACGGAATCAGAGTAACATCTAAGAAAATAAACGCACCCAGATCTCGCGGTCACCGTGCCACATTCTTACAACACGGGAAACACCAGTAGGGAAGGCGTTAGAAAAGAGAACTATTTACCTTTGGGGTAGCGATGCTGGAAGCGGGCGTAAACTGCGGTCACTGCACTAGAACTCGTCTCATATACACTTGAACTTGAAATCATATACACCACACTTTCACCAGAATGTTAATATGCACTTCATCTGTACGTCACACTCGTTACACACCAAAGCTACACTACCTTTTGACCACTTTTTGAACACACGCGATAACCAGAGACACCACCAGCACAGCCAAGGAACGAACGGGGACAAGATCGCGAAGCGATCTCCCTCGCGGCTGCCACGGTAATGAAATCAACTCGTTCACTCTCCGTGAAACGAATCTCAGAGCGGAGAGCTGGTGGCGATGATGAGAGCGGGACTGCGTGCGCGTGTGGAATCGAATAGTCGCGCTCTCGCGCTCCCTCCACTGAAAACTGCGGTATTGGGTTGTTCGAAAAGTAATGGCGTTTCTGAAAATTTAGAGCAAATAGAGGTTTGCAAATTTGATACGACGTATATGATTTTGTTCTATGATCTTTTCATTTCTTTCAGGCGTCTTCTAGATTTGCCAGTCAGAGAGCTTCTGATTTTTATATTTAATAAAAAAAAAACCGAAGGAAAAGGACCCGGCGGGCAAATCCCATACAAAAATGCCCGATTTTGTATGAGAAATGTCCGCGACATTTATCGTTATCGATACAGCATGTTTAACCCTCATCGGTTCGGTGCGTACGCCAGGGACACACACAATTTGGTTCGTAATAATTCAATGATTTAAAAACGATTACCAACCATACTTAATTACGTATTTCACGCGAACGTGCAGTGTGTGCGAAACGCTTTTAAAATTATAACCAAAATTCAAATGTACAAATTCATCCCCTGCATCCCTCATTAATACATGAATTTACGTTATAATGTTTTGGCCCTATGCAAAAAAAAATAGTTTGGCAGATCTTTCGGAGACACATCGCCGGGAATTACCGGCCTGCTATGTTCTGTTTTTTTGGGCCAACAGTGTAGAGTACGCAGCAGCGAAAAACATCGAGAGTTTTGAAATTATTTTGCAATATCGCCGGTTTTGCAACAATGCGCCTCAGGCTACCCGGCTATCCCGAATCCTATTTCCTAATTATCGCACCAATTAAACGAACCACATGCAGAGCACACTCGGATGCGATTGCTCTCGCGCTGGTTGGTTTTCGCGGAATTTGAAGCTCGCCTCGAGAACGGCTTTGAAAAGGTTTTTGTATGTTTGAGAGCAGACGAATGGCCTGTTGCTATACTTCTATAGAAGAAAAGAACAAAAAGGCAGGCAGCGCGAACGAGCAACAGGTCATTCGTCTGTTCTGAAACATAAAAAGGCATCACGGCACGTGCACACTATTCGTCTATTTCGCTCTCTCTCTCTCTCTCTCTCTTCTCTCTGAAACGGGCGCGCGCGCGCGCACACACAGGCACACAGAGTTCAGAACCCAGCATCATCGTGTAATCCTTACCATATTCGCCGGCGAACAGAATAATTTCATTTAATACATTTTGTTTGAAAATTAAAAGAAACCTAAATTTCCGGAGGGACGAACTCGGGTATGGAAATGGTTTAACAGATTGTTAATGTTCTATTAACCCGTGTTTAGCGCTACCAAACCGGCATGGGTGCTCTGTTTCGGCAGGGAAGAAGGGTTTGAAACATGTCGTAACAGGATGCGACGACGATGCGAAGGCATAACCGCCGCTAGCCGGGCGACAACAATAGCATCTGGTTAACCAGGCCAATGCACCGATACTACACACACCGACACCATCGGCGCACACGTACAGACGACGGGCTGTTGCTGCTGCTCATGCTGGTAGGTGCACGCAGAGAAAACGGCGGCGTAGCGTACGGAATCAGAGTAACATCTAAGAAAATAAACGCACCCAGATCTCGCGGTCACCGTGCCACATTCTTACAATACGGGAAACACCAGTAGGGAAGGCGTTAGAAAAGAGAACTATTTACCTTTGGGGTAGCGATGCTGGAAGCGGGCGTAAACTGCGGTCACTGCACTAGAACTCGTCTCATATACACTTGAACTTGAAATCATATACACCACACTTTCACCAGAATGTTAATATGCACTTCATCTGTACGTCACACTCGTTACACACCAAAGCTACACTACCTTTTGACCACTTTTTGAACACACGCGATAACCAGAGACACCACCAGCACAGCCAAGGAACGAACGGGGACAAGATCGCGAAGCGATCTCCCTCGCGGCTGCCACGGTAATGAAATCAACTCGTTCACTCTCCGTGAAACGAATCTCAGAGCGGAGAGCTGGTGGCGATGATGAGAGCGGGACTGCGTGCGCGTGTGGAATCGAATAGTCGCGCTCTCGCGCTCCCTCCACTGAAAACTGCGGTATTGGGTTGTTCGAAAAGTAATGGCGTTTCTGAAAATTTAGAGCAAATAGAGGTTTGCAAATTTGATACGACGTATATGATTTTGTTCTATGATCTTTTCATTTCTTTCAGGCGTCTTCTAGATTTGCCAGTCAGAGAGCTTCTGATTTTTATATTTAATAAAAAAAAAAAACCGAAGGAAAAGGACCCGGCGGGCAAATCCCATACAAAAATGCCCGATTTTGTATGAGAAATGTCCGCGACATTTATCGTTATCGATACAGCATGTTTAACCCTCATCGGTTCGGTGCGTACGCCAGGGACACACACAATTTGGTTCGTAATAATTCAATGATTTAAAAACGATTACCAACCATACTTAATTACGTATTTCACGCGAACGTGCAGTGTGTGCGAAACGCTTTTAAAATTATAACCAAAATTCAAATGTACAAATTCATTCCCTGCATCCCTCATTAATACATGAATTTACGTTTTAATGTTTTGGCCCTATGCAAAAAAAAATAGTTTGGCAGATCTTTCGGAGACACATCGCCGGGAATTACCGGCCTGCTATGTTCTGTTTTTTTGGGCCAACAGTGCAGAGTAGCGCATAATCATATCCCCATATATACGCACACAAAGCGGACGAGCAATCACAAACTTATGCTTATATTAATCCACATAATCGATCGCGTAGGCGTAGAAAATTGCGTTCTGCAGCCGCGCTCCGCTAAACTGCTGTACATATAAAAGCTTCATCAAATAAACGTAATAGAAATATCCACCAAAAACCATCCAAATAGGGCAAGTAGCGTGCTGTGCGACGGTTTACGGGACCTTGGAACCTCTACCTTTCGACGATGAGGAGGATGAGCCTGCTCCTGCCCGCCGCCGAGAGGCCTCGCTGCGATCAAGATTGGACTGGAAGTAGGATGCCTCTTTGCGGGCTTGGGCCACCTCGGTGCGTAGTTTCTGGCGGGCAACGGCTTTCTCGTAGGCCAGCCGTTCGCTCAGCTGCATCCACTGGAAGTGCGGCAGGTACTTCATGCTCCACAGGATGTCACAAAACACGGACTTTCGGCTGGTGCTGATAGGTTTCGCGTTCAGCTGCTGGACGACTGCTTTCGCGATCCGTCGCCTTGCGAACTCCACCCATGCCTCCGTGTACTGCAGCATCGCCCGTTTGCCCTTGGCCGTTCGTTTGCGTACCGTGTTGCCTGGAAAGGGTGGAAGTAAGTGCACGAGGCCACCGGTTAGCGCAGCAAAGGTAAAGTGAGGAGAAGTCGCCGTTACCTTTCCGTGCCGGTTGCATGTATATGCGCCCAACTTCACCATACGGATCCAGCAGCTCCCGCAGGATGGTTACGTTCATGTGCTTCGGAACGGAGGAAATGTAGATGATACCGGCCACGTTCTTCTTCACCAGCGGTGTCACTTTGTGCCGCGCTCGGCTGACGACCATCTGTTCACTATCCTCGACTGATGCGTCGCTTGCGTCGTGCTCTTGATCATCATCGCTACCATCGTTGTTACCGTCAACATCGTCCTCGCTTGCTAGGTTATCCGATGCCTCGCCGTCACTCGCCGAGTCCCGTGTCGGTGTCCAGGGCGCCTTCCGTTTCCGCAAGCCGAGCGACACCGGTTTCTTACTGCTGATTGCCATCCTTCTGATCTGTTTGCTGGAAGACGTGCAATTATTTTCCTACCCCGTACCGGCCAAAAGATGCTCGATGCACTCTTCAAAAGACACAAAATGCGTTTCCCACGCCACCTGAGACTGTACAGCTAGCTGAGAGAAACGATAAAAGAAACGATAAACGATTAGCGCCCCGTTTGGCGACAGCCACGTAAAGTCATTGCCCATTTCTCACCGCCATATTGGATTTCGATTTTTGACAGGTTAGAAGCCTTGATAATGTTCATCGCCGGGCATCGTGCATTTGATGAAACGAAGCGCTCCGCTTCGGACCCGGAAATTTTCATAAAATTGTTGTCCCGCGAAGGGATTGAAAACCTGACTTTTTGCACTTTTACAATCAGAATGATTTGAAACTTGTAAACTTTAACTTTCTCTTTACGGGTTTCGTACTTCTCAAGGGGCGACAGACGCTTCGTCAAGACGAGTTTTCGAGTTTAAGCTTCGTAAACTCTAGCGTAAATATTAAATATCTGTCAAAAAGTTTACGTTTGGACATGCTTACGTGACCGGAATGAGACGCGTAATCCGAATTACACTGAGTTTTTATCGACTTTTGTGAGAAAAATAGGATCTTTTTTCCGAAGAAAAAGATTAAAAACGCTAGTAATGATCACTCACTATTAATGCAAACCACAAACAGAAAATATAGCGACGCAAATCGCTTGCAAAAAGCGATTACGCTAGGATTTATGCTCCGTGGACCTATAATCTTTTTTACACCGTGTAAACGGCAAATGTAAACTTTTTGGCATTACATTCTGAGTTTATACGAGAGTTTACGCTTCATGTATCGCCGGCTTTACGCTTCGTCTGTCGCCCGCTTGAAAGCGAAACCAAACCAATACCAAAACATGCAGGCTTCCACATCTGTCAACTGTCGCGTCGAGACGGAAGAAAGAGAAAAGAGTGAGCGCGCGAGCGTGCACCGAACTTAGGTAGGTTCTCCGGCCTTTCAAACAGTCAAATCAAACCGAGTCGCCGCCCGCGGAGGTAGCACAGCAGTGCGGTCGATTAGTTTTTTCTCGGAAACGACGAACCCCGCGATTCGCTCAAGAGTATGCGCGCGCGTGCGCGTGCGTTGGTGTAATGTGTGCTTAGAGGTGCGTGGTCGTGTTTCTGTGAGTGTTTTTTTTGTTTTTTTTTTTTGTGCGTAACCAATAGGTGAGCCTCGCCTAGTGTTCCTTGCGCGAATTTGCTGCGCCTACTCCTTCGACACCACCAATCGCCGGAATTTGGCAACGTGAAGGGCGCGCTCGCATGGGGAGTGCGTGCGTTGTAACGGTTTTTCCTGTGCCATCAGCGTCGGTGTGCTCGGCGGCCCGACTCCCGGGAAAGCCTTCAAACCTTCCGGGCGAGGCCCCCTGTTTTTTTTTCTGTTGTTGCGCTCCCTGTTCCGAACAGGCTCGCACTCTCTCTCTCTCTCCTCTCTCCTCTTCTTTCTTCCATTCGCACTGGTGGCTTCGTGCATTACCGGCAAGCGAGCGCGAGCACCACCAACCGCCGTTCGCCGTATAATTCGTGGTTTTCCCTCTTCCGCCCAGAAAGCCCAAAAAATCCTGTGCATGTATTTTTTTTTGCTAGCAATGCGCGTGCGACGCACCGCGTTTCTGTGTGTTTCTGTCTCTGTGTGTGTTGCGCGCTTAGCGTGACCGATCGGCCAGGTGAACGCCGTCGCCAGAGAGCCCACACGTGTGTTTGTGTGTGTGTCTGTGCATGGCTGGTTGACCGTCCGAAGCCCAACCCAGGCAATCCAGGGAACTCTGGTGGCGTCGGATATTGATGCGCCTGCCGGGGTAACTGTTGCTTTTCAAGTCTATGGCTCCTCTAGCGTACTAATACTTTTTCTGTTTTTGGTTTATCTTGGTTGCACCAGGTAGCGAGCACAAGATCAATTAAGCGCCTCCTGTCCACCCTTTTTGGCGCTTCTGCTAGCTCCTACCGGATCGAGTCCTGCCAGGACCTGTGTACCAATTGGCTGGTGTGACGTTCCAGTGTGTTGGTGCACATTCGTTGTGTGCATATCCACCCTAAAGAACCACCACCAACAGGGTAACAGGGGACAGGTGGTGGTGGTTCTCTTTGTTGCGATCGATTTCCTTTGCATTCGCTCCGTGAGGGCGCACACACACACACACACAGGCTCACAGACACAGTGGGACGGTGTGCTTATGTCGAATTTGCTCCCCCTCCCTCTTATCCTTCCCATCACACAACAAGTGCGGCCAAGCAGCGATATTTATCGAACCAACAACACAGACAGGGATGCTTGTTCTGTGTATTTGTGTGTGAAAGAGAGACAGAGAGCGAGAAAGAGAGCCCACCGTGAGGTTTCGGGTCGGACGGACCCCCAGAAGGATCACCGTGTGCCTCAGGACCAGGTCAGGTGCGCCGCTGGTACGCATGCATGCTTGTGTGCGTGCGTAACCATTTACATACCACAGCACATCGCGGCCTCGGGGAGCCCCCTTGCCCACCCCTTTGAGAGGCCTTTGTCTCCATCTATCAACCTCCAAGCGGGCACAGTCAACGATCAACTTGAGAGGATGTGACCGGAAACACACAAGCCGACCACCCGCCCCCGACCATCAACCATCAATTTACACGATTGTAAACCGTTCTGAGTGCGCGCTTCTTAACCGTCACCAAAACCAAAAAAAAAAAAACAACAAAAATCCATCCGTTTCCGGTGCGTCCGTGTTTGCGGGATGGGGTGAACCTGTGCCGCAGCTCCTGCTGGCCGTGACTGGCGCCGTTACCATGGCAACGGCACAACCGTACACACAGCCGATTGTGTTCCAGCACGTTTCATTGTTGTTTCTATTCGTTGCAGATATTGTTTGTAGGTTTGGCTTGAGCTTACGTTCCAAAAAGGTAACGAATGGTAGTTACCGAGTTAGTTCACCGAGAAAAGAAGGTCTATTGTTGAAAACGCAACGGGCGAAGAAAGATGGTGCAGCAGCAGCAGCAACGTGTAGCACAGTTTGTCCTGGACCATACCGAGCCTCCTCCTCCCACCCAGGCTGACCAAGTTGCAAAACGCCATGTCTCGAACGCCATGAGCGCCGCGAGTAGTGAATGAAACATCCCCCCCCCCCGTCCCTCACGCCCCCCACACCTCCCCGCAAGCAGAGTGGATAGAGATATTGAGGAATTTTCAAGGACCTCCGTAGTGTTTGTGCGTGTCTGTGCCGTATACGCGCGTGTGCAAGTTTTTTTTTTATAGTGTGTCACCGACAGCAGCAGCCGCACCAGGAGACAACGCGCACCTCAACAGCAACATCATGAAGGTGACGGTTTGCTTCGGTGAGACGCGGTTCGTCGTACCGTGTCCACCGGGCACGACCGTACTGAAGCTGGAACAGGAAGCGATCCTGCGGTACAAGCGCAAGGTAAGTGCGAGGCACGCACCATTCATCCTCTCACACACTCTCCTCTCTGTCTTGTTGGACTATTGCAGCGTCTTTACATGCCGCTGATCGGTTCGCTCGCACGCACGAAGAAAAGGATAAGGATAAGGCAAGGAAGGATGTCAAGGGCTTGCTTGGTTGGTTCGGTTCGCGTTGAGTTCGTTTGCAGTGCGCGGTACGCGGTACGCGTAGATACGTCCGCTTGCCGCCGTGTGTTAGTAGTGGAAGCTTATTTCTGCATTTCAAGGCCAAGGTTGGCGTGGCGGCAGCAGCTCCACAACACCAGACACCCCACGAGTAGAAGCGAGCACTCGGTCGTGTGTCTGTGTGTGTGTCACCCTCACCTCACTTCAGCTCTCTCGTGGTGGATTGATTGATTGTAAACGGCTAGGAAGCGTATCGTAGATCGCGATCCGGCCGATCGTACCCGGGAAGAACGGCGGGGAAAATGTTCCCCACCCCCTCACCCCTTTTCACCAACGCGTGCTGGCGTGTGCTGGCGTGGCTGGGCTAAGAGCCACGGAAAAACCTCAAAGGAAAGCGTCGTCGCGTACGCTCGCACTACGCATCACCGTCAGAGCGAGCGAGCGAAAGAGCGCTAGATCACGCGCTCTCCTCCTCAAGACACGCAAGCAAAAGGCATGCGAGGAGGGCAAGCGAAAACACAATGACCGCGCATCGCGACGCACCACGCTCCAAGGACACCGAGGCAGAAAGCAATGCGCAGCATAAGCGGCCATGATGAGCGAGGCGCTCGCGTACTGCCATTGCCACAACTACCGCTGCTTGATGATGATGATGATGATGATGATGATGATGATGATGATGATGACCATCGTCAGCACACCACCGACCACCGATGGATGGATGATGGTGCACGACACTTGATGAATCTGGGGCCCCTCTCTCGGGGAGTTGCTTTGCGTGATTGATCTCGGCGTGGCGTAGCTACACGTCCGGCCTCTGGTGCATTTCCTCCGTTTCACTCGAATGCACTGGTGCGCGCGGTGGTTTGCTACGGCCCTCCCCACCACCGGGCCTTTGAGGATACGCGCGCGTGCCCAGCAATACGGGGGAAGAAGGCAAAGCAGCTGGCTGACATTGGCACGACTCGACTCGTGCACGACTACGTTCGCCAGCAATGTTTTGATGGAAAGCCACAAACAAAGAAAAAGAGAGAGAGAGAGAGAGCTAGCGAATGCGAGCAGGTGCTTTCCTTTGGGGGGGGGGTCTTACTGGGCTAGATGTGCATCTTCATTGTACCACAACTCTCGGCGCAACGCAACAACACTAAATTCCCAATTAGCGTAACATATTGAGCCCGGTTATAGATGCGTGCATTCCCACGCGTAGCGCCTAGCATTGTGCTTCACCAAGCCACTAATCGAAAAAAGAGAAAAGGGTTGCAGGATGGCGCGAGCGCGTGAAAATATGGACGGATGCTTAGGACCTCCGCTAGCGGCAGCTGCAGCATATCCCACATCTTTAGCACGCTCTTTGCACACGACCTGCGCGTATAGTGCTGCCGCTGGGTCCTTGCAACGATGCACCCGTATGCGCATTCCTCTCTCTCTCTCTCTCTCGCTCTCCCTCATTCTGTTGTGTATTTTGTCTCGCTCGCCTACTGCTTCGCGCGCTGCTCACACTTCCGGTCCGTTGATCCGTTGGCGACGACCACCCCTTCACAGCAGCATAGCACACACACTCTGCTGCTACAATTATGTTGCGCACTTTGTCATGTGTCGATGGTCGCTTATCGTGCACACGCATACACAGCAACGTACGTGCGCGCGGCAACAACGAGTGAAGGATCGCACGCAATTATCACGTTTCCGATGTTCGCTCGCTTGCGTGAGGGGGTCACCCCCCGCCTGATCACGATCAAATTGCAGTGCAACAAACTGTTCTATTTCCGGCACGAGCGACGATGATGCGGCCGCCCCTGGGTTGTCGTCCCCTTTTTCCTGGCCCTTCCATTTCATCGACTCTTGGGGCGCCCCCGCCCCTGCTGGGCCCCCGCTCGGCCCCTGCTCGCCCCTTCTCACCTGTAATTGTCGCAATAAAAACAATCACCTTCCCCTTTCCCAGTGCGCGTTCTGGGGGACGCCGGATGTGCAGTGCTGCTCTCGCTGTGGAAGCATTACTTCCTCTGGGGGGGGGGGGGGGGGGGCGAAGGCACCACGGGCACGGGAAATCACATCCCCCCACTTCCAGCCCCTCGGTGGTAAAAAAAAAAAAAAAAGATTCGTCCCGGTGTGGTCGCGCACCGAACCTCGACGAGCTCTCGAAACCCAGCCAAGCGATGAAGCCGCCGTCTGAACAGGAAATGCCCGAACGAGCAAGAGGGTCCCTGCGACAGGAGGACAATTTGACTTTAGAAATTCACGACACACGGCAATACGAAGGTAGCAACGTGCTGAAAAGAGAATCTGTCGGGAGAGAGAGAGGGAGAGAAACAGGATGCACGATAGATTTTAAAATGGTGCCACGGTGGCGGTGGTGGTGGTGGTGGTGATGGTGGCGCTAAAAGCGAGCGGCGGTTGGCCCTTTTTCCAGCAGCCTCTGGCGCCGAGCAGAGCCCCGGTGGCAGGATTTGGTTCGTTTTGAAACGAACCGAACGCGGAGCGCTGTGCCTATGCGCTGTATGTGTGTGTGTGTGTGTGTGGGTGTCAGGGGCCGATTCTGTTCCTCGAACCCTCCAGATCCTTTTTTGGCGTCGTCGCTCATCATTGACCCGGACACGATACGGCCCGTGAACAAAGATGCGAGAGGAATGTGCGCCGCGGTGAGGTTGTGTGGCGGGTTCGTCACTTGCCGTAGCGTTGAGTTCCTTTGAACGTGCGTCGTTCAGTTCAGGAATGCGATCGCGAGCGCACCGGCACCGCGCCAACAGTGCTCGGCACAAATAAAAATCCACCTTCGACTATAATTTACATTCCTTCGAAGCGGTTCTGTTTCCGCATGTAATAATTATGTGTATATTTTAATCTTGTAGAATGAAGACTGTAGCTTATTTCGTCATATGTTTTTTTTTTTAATTTGCATGCAGCATAAATCAGTAAATTGAATTTTAAGTTTGAATGACCAGTTTAGGATGTGACTCAAAAAAGATCCACCTTACAAAATCAGTTCTAAAATTGTTATTTATCAATTGATCTACTTTTCGTTTGTTTTGCTGTTGGTTTTTCCAGTGTTATTAATTATAAAATTGGATGATTGTTGATTGAGGTCATTGTTTGCGAGTATATGTGCCGGAAAAGTGACTTTTTTCTGATTATTAAAAGGTGTGTAAAAATATCTTTCCGTGTTTGCAGTCTGCAGGGGTTTTTTGAAAAAGTTATACAGAGTGTAGAATTTCTATAAAGTATGGGAATAGTCGATAAGTCTAACTGGGAATTGTATAAAATTGTTTAAATTTTGGAAGTGCCGGTAATGGATGTGGTAGAGGAGCCAAGCGGCAACCATATTCACTTGTGGTATCTATGAAAAATGAAAACACCCTTGAAACACCTTCTCCTTACTTCAAGGAATGTTATAAATAACGATTTCTAACCGCACTAAAATTTGCGGCATTTCTAACTAAGGGTTAAAAGCTATTTCACTTAGAAAAAAAAACCTTATCGACCAAGCAAAAACGAAAAAGAAGAAAAACTTTACGAAATCAAAATATTTCAAGTTTAATCTAAATTCCAAAACTGATGGCTAAAACAGTGCTTGAAAGCGATGAAGCTACCCTATACCAACGTAGTTTGGTAAGGAAACATATGCTCAAATTCAAAGAACTACAACCACAGATGTGTATTTTAATGTTTTTGGATCGCTTTTGAAAGAATTTTGAATTTTGAAAGAAGGGTGATTTAGATAATGTGGGGCAAAGGACCCATTTATCCTTCGGTTTAATCAATTTAAAGTAATGAAATCGCCTGTCCAGAGCCTCATTTTACACTCTTCAATGAATCTGAATTATTTTACAGGTCAAGCTGTAAATATTGACCTGTGTAACCTACAAGCAATTATTTATTATGAAGCATTGAATGATGCATGGTGCAGTTTGGGTTCACATTACCCAAGAAAAATGATAGTAAGCATTCCAAAATGTCTCGAATCACTATTTAAGGAGACAGGAGGCCATATAAATTGCATGTGTCTCATTACAATAACTTGTCTTTAAGTTATGCATTGAAACCATGAAGTGGATTTTTTTTGTGTGTCATACCCTAAACTGGAGATTCTAACTTGAAATTCTATTTACTGGTTTATGCTGAATGCAAATTCATAAAATCATAAAATCAAACATTATTCCAAAAGATAAACATATACACATAATTGTTGTATGCGGAATCGTAACCATTTCGAAGGAATGTAAATTATAGTCGAGGGTGGATTTTTATTTGTGCCGGGCACTGTATGTGTGTGAGTGTGGTTTTCATTTACAAAAAAAAAACAATCTGTAAAAGCCAGTGAAAGAAAGGAGCGATGGGGGCGATCATGAATCTCCTAACTTCCTTTTGTCCCTTTCCCATGGGATGCGTTCATAATAGAAAATACCTGATTTGAACTGGCACGCAGCATCCCAACTCTGCGTCCTGCTTTGTTCCGCCCTCTGTTCTCTCTAGCATGCAATTAATTCTGAGACCTTTTATTTCCTTTTTTTTATTTTTTTATTTTTTTTTATTTTGTTGTTTGGTTGCGGTTGTATCCCACATACCAACACACGTACTCCGTCTCTCTTTCCCTTCTGGTCTCTGGTGTGCGCCGCTGAACCAAATGATGGACGCAGGGAAATGGAATTCCAAAGCAAACCAAAGGGCGCGCACACCTGTCTGCCTGCCACTTGGCTTGGCGATGATGCTCAATCTTTTTATTTCTTTTTTTTCTCAATTTTTTGTCATTCTTCACCGAGAAGTAAAGAGAAGTGTCCCCGGTACCGGTGCCAATTTCCATACCCGCACCCCCCGCCCACCATACGGTGGATAAGGGTGGCATAAAGCGCAGAAGGATATGCTTTTAATTCCCATTGGCACCCCTTTTCGTTGCCTGTGGCTGTGCCAGGGGAAGGGAGCAATAGCGTCACCCATTCTCTTTCCACGCGATGGTAAAATGTGCGCAATGAGAATGCACTTTCCCCCCTCCCCATATCTCGTTCCACCCCCACTACCACCTCTCTTTGCACATGTACAATCTGCCGCCGCTGCTTCTGCAACACATTTTGCTTTAATGCTTTTTTGTGCTGCACGCTTTCCGTTTTGGATTTTCCTTTTGCTACCTTCTCTCTCTCTCTTTAATTTTTCGCCCCACCTTCCCTCCTCTTCACCAGCACCCACCGGGTGCAATCCACATCCGGCACTTCCTTCCGTTTCGTTTAGGAACGAAAGTAAAAAAAGAAAACCTTGGCGAGCGTCGTGTGCGCACGCACGCATGTGTTCATGATAGCAGAAGGGAGGGGGAGGAGGGGGAGAGGGGGTTAGTGCACCACCCCTTTCGTTTGAGCAGATTTTGCACAAGTGAAGAGCAAAGAAGGAGGAGGAGGAGAAGCGAAAGGAGACGCCTAATGCGCAAATGCATCCAATTGTTGGCCAATTGTTGTTGTTGTTGCACACGCGGCGTGTGTGCGAAACCATCAGCGCAGCTTCCCATCGCAACTTACTTGGAGGTGGGGGGGGGGGGGGGGGAGGAAACATCATATCAGAAGCATCGAAGGGCCATTGCTCTGGATCATTGGATTTGCTCAGTGCCGGGAGTTTTTTTTCTTTTTCTCCGTTTGCTCATCTTGTGTGTCAAAGAGGGAGAGGAGGAGCCAGTTGGTGGTTAGCCGTGCCCACATGACCCTTTGAAACAAAGGGACCATTATCGGCAAACCGGGGGCTGCATTATCGCTGCATTAACCCACGCCACCCTTGAAATTCCTTCCCGAATGAAATGAATTCCTTCCTGCCAATTCCTGTTTCAAAACGTAAAACTCATTTAACGCCGAATTATCATCGGAATAATGAACAAGGGCGCGCTAATTTGTTACCTTATTGTTGTATAATTATTGTTTTCCTTATTTGCTATTGCCTTTTTTAAGGGTTTTGTGTTGTTTTGCGATTATGAAATAAAACCAAGTGATAGGAGCTCCTTAGAAAAGGTGATTTAGTTCCAGTGAACTGTTTTTATTTTCTCCTTAAAATGGATTAAACCACGAGAACAATTACTGAACTTAAAACGCGCTACGCACTAGAAAAAAGAAGCGTTGTAGCAGCTGCACTGTTACTAATTGCTCCGCACCCGTTCGGGTCACCGGGGCCACTGCCACACCGTGCCAAAGGATATCCCATATTTGCCCCTTAGCTAGACGACCAAGAGACCAAGCAACAAACAGGGAACAGAGAGGCACAGACGGGAGGTGGGCATGCATGAAGGCATCATAATAATGGAGGGCACGATTATGCATCCTCGTTACTGCAATCTCTAGGAGGAAGACGAAGAAGAGGAGAAGGAAAGCGTAAAGCAAAGAAAAGTCCTTAAAATGAAAACATGGTAAACATATGTTGCCTCTATGACCACCTTCCATTGTTTATCCTCCGCCATATGCTGTGAACTGGCCAGGAAAGGGCCTCGATGCTGCTGTTGCTGCTACGGCATAAGGATGCCAGCACATGCCGGCAAGCGCAAGGCAGTAAACTTGAGGTGTGGCTCGCTAGCTGTATGTGCAGTTGCTTAACATGCAGTGAGCACAGTCAAGATGAAAGCCATTTTTCTTTCGACGAAATTGTTATTTTTTTTATTTAGAGTAAATTGTTATTATAGTCATTTCATTAATTTATAGATTCTTTTAATTTTTGTTTTAATAATTCAGATCCAGAAAAAAGGCTCAGTTTTGACGATTTTTAGCAATGGAATCATTCCACAATTATATTTTCAAGTGACTGTTGAACAACGTACGTTTCAAGAATATTTGGTTGTATTTTTAGAGATTATTTGTTTAAAACTTCCTCCGAGGCATAAAAATTTAGAAGAAAAATCAACACCTTTGTTGGTTTTGCCTCGATTGATCCCAAAATGTTTACAGAATATTCTGGAAAGGTTCAGGATCGTTCATAAAAAAATGGTAAAAGTAAATTTCACGAAATTAAGGCCCGTCTTTGACGATTTTTTGTGACGTGACCATTCAACTTTATTTTTTCAAGTGTCTGTCATAGTAAACTGCAACTTTTGACAAATATTTGGTTCTATTTTGGGGAAGATTGATTAAAAACTTGAAGCCGTGGCATCAAGTTTAGCAAGGTGCATCTTCGAAAAGATACTTTTCCCGGCGCCCGTCGTAGCTGCGTAATGGGCCATCAGAAAACTACAAATAGATGTTCGTTTGAAAGATTATAAGTTTATCTAGGTAGCACCGGCGAGTTTCTGTTGAATTTCCAATTTTTTGGTTTCTTGCAGATTTTAGAAGTTCGAAAAATGATGCTTTTTGGCATTTTGCCTAAAAACACGATCTTAAAGATTTGTTTAAAAAAAAGTTTCAACAATTTTTATGAAATCTCGACGGGGCTGCCTGGTAAAAAATGTTCAGATTATGTGTTAAAAATGGATCGGCCTAGTAGTTTTTACGGTACGATGGGCACCGACTTTGAAAACGCGTTGGTTTTCGTGAAACGCTCTTCAAAGTAGCTGCATGGCGCCTTGTATGAAAAGGGGATTTTAAAAAATCGATAACTCTGTCAGTTTTGCTTCGATTGGCCCAAACATTTAACATACTATTGTTGAAAGGATCAGCATTCAGGGAAAAATGTTAAAAATATGTGTCGCTAAAACAAAAATTAAACACCGAAGTCACCCCTTAAATTAAATACCTTAGCGCCCACCACGCCTTGATTAAAACACAAAACGCACACTTCTTTTGCAAATTTGCTCTGCATCTTTTGCCAAGTTTGCGTGTGGGGCACACATTACTTACCAAAGCGCTGCTGCATTCGCTTGGTAGATGCTGAAACTTGCCATGCCAGCAAACGCCAGAGTTACACTTTCATTCCGATGTGACATCAACGCCCGCGACGCGCTGATGGGGTGACGTACGCGTATATATCGCGTTCGCTCGTCCGAGAGTGAAACATTAACTATCTCAATTATGCTCGATGCTGCTCCTCCAAATAAACAAACATCCCATAAGCGTGAGAGGTGGGGGGGATTTGTGTTTGTTGCGAGCTGTGGAGCACGCAGCGCACGTACGGGGTGCCGTTTTGCAGCGAAGCGATCATGTGCCCAGAGCACAGCAACCCAACGTTTCAGGACATCAGCCACCAGCGTGTGCGGATCCGGATCCAAATAACAAGCGCTCTCGATGCTCGCCAATCGACGGTCTCGTGCGGAAGCGTGAGCTCGTGTTGTTTACGCTGGACTCTCTCTCTCTCTGTCGCTGTCTCTAGTGCTGTACACGATGATAATGTGATATTGTTTTTTTTTTGTTTTAGTTTTGGTGGACGCGCGCAGCTTTAGTAGCAGCAGCGCATAGCATGCTGTCGTTCCCTTTAGCTGTGTTTTAGACTTTTACAACCTTGAACCAGGGGGATAAGATGGAGCGGGATGGAGTTGCTGCCGCTGGTGCGCTTTTTAATTGACAGCAGATGCCACCCAGACCACAAGGATAGGTCTCATAGGTTGGCCTAGCCCTGTCAAGTCATTTCCATCATTCATCGATTGGTTCCTTATGAAATCACATAATTTATGTCGCCCGGGGTAGGGGGCTGGTGGTTGATTTTTGTTGGAAAATGCTCAACCCACCCCGACTTCACACTTTACACACTGTCCAATTTTCCCACGGGAAAATCTCCTTCCTTTTTTTTTGGGGGCTGGTGGGGGAAGGGATACTTCCTCTTCACGCCGCGTTCTCCACATACGGCGCACCGGACGCGCGCACAGTTCGTTCGTGTAGAGACAGAGAGAGAGAGAGAGAGAGCCTGCGCTTGTCGCATGCACGGAAAGCGAAGCGAAGTAAAATGACCAATTTCCCGGCTCACCGAGCAACGACCACCACCAGCAACCACCAACCACCAATCATCGTCGGTCGGTCGTTCGGACGCGTCTCTGCGGTCGAATTGTTGCCCCAAAAGCGGGCCTCTGGCCCATTTCCATGGCTTCGCCACACTCTGCTGCTGCTGCTGCTGGTGCTGCTTGTTACGGGGGTTTCTGTAGGTGCCTTATTGTAACTGTTATGCACCCTGCTGCTCCTTGTGTGTGGCAGGCGACGACGACGACGAACGACACGTTTCATTCCGTTTGCTCCGGTTGCGCGCTCAGCAGCACAGCGAACAGGGTCAGCCTTTTAGTCGCGGATTCCTGCGCGGTACCAGTGGCTGCTGCTGCTGCTGGTGTCGATTTGTTTCGTGGAAAACGAACGTGCGTGCCTATCGACTAATGAGCCGATTTGTTCTGCCATTTATGTCGCATTTTTGTGACAACACCCGCCACCCAGCGGGAGGCAGCATATCAGCAAAACATCTGCTGATCCGGGAAGGCGAAAGGGATAAGTGGGGAGTGACGACCGGAAGTCGTCGTAAAACGGCAGCACATTCGTTGCAGCACTAAAAACGGCCTACAGGGAATGTTGTGACACTCCATCCCCCTGCATCTTCCCCCCTGGGTACTTACTCTATTTATAAAGAAAGAAACAGAGAGGGAGAGAGATCCTCGGTGTTCGGTTGATCGTCTATTGAAAGGGTACCAAAAAAAGGGTGGAGCACCACAACGTTTGTTCCCAAACCTGCTCCAGAATTGGGGTCTCCAACGTTCGCCATAGGGGATATAAGGTCTAGTACCAGCTACTGCTAGCGCGAGTGTACAGATTACATTACATTTTTAACCCACCAGCCAAAGGTGGACTGTTCTAAAACCTTTATCCGCATCATCACCTGCCATTGCATGGGATTTAGCGCAGCAGAGGTGCTCATTTGGACTTTACCTACATGCACATGTGTTTATTTTATTTTTTACCTTTTTATTTCAATTTGGGATGTGTTGAGCTACCTTTATGAGAGGGAAATGAATACCGGAAAGGAATTTTTCATTACAAATAAATATAAAACCTAGAAACGAAAGCACAACCGTTCATTTGTTGTTCTTCATTTCGAAGAAGAGCAACAACAGCACAGTAGTACAGAGTGCGCCATCAGGATGTATCCTATTTTAAAGTTGAATAACTCTGTCATTTTTCAGTCGATTTGGATAAATAGGACAGTTTCTGAATCTTCAGTCTATGCCATTTTAGTAATGCATCGCTTCACGTTAAAAGAGCGGACTGAAATTGTCACACGTTACATCATGAAAGAAATCAATCAACAGTCAATAGTGCAAAGTGCGATCGTGCAATGGTTGATGAATAAATGGTGGTGTCCTCTCTCGCCGCATATGGCGGCGCTGGGCTTTTTTCTGTCGGTCTGTTGAAGGGTTTGAAAGAACTTAAAGCAAATATTAGAGCTGAAATTACCAAAATACCTCCCTAAATGTTGTCAGATACAATGAAAAAAACCCGTTTTTTGTATACCGACTGAAGGCGGTCATTTGATCGATGTCACATTTTGCGTGTGGCACAATAAATGGCATAGAATAACCTAAATAAAACTGGTTTATTTTTAAAATCGGCTGAAAAATGGCAGAGTTATTCAACTTTAAAATAGGATACATCCTGATGAAAGCGGGTTTAATCTCTTGATTTTTCCTTAACATTTTTGTTCGCATACTGGATTAGTGCATTTCGAACTGAATAAAAAAACGAGTCAGCCATAACATCCAACATGCGAACAAACAAAACAAAAAACCGCAAATGTCTATCGATTTGTTTTCAAATTTTGTCGTGTAATGTGTCACCCTTTGATTCATACAATCGACTCCACATTTGCATTGTAAGATTAATAGACGCGCATTCGGGTTTCTTCGGGCTTTTCGTGTAGTGGAACGGTGGAACAAAAACAAAAACAAAAAAACCAACCACTTTTGGAATCATAAAAACGCATTACACTCCATGCAGTTTGCATGCATTAAGGTGTGTGTTTTTTTTGTGTGGGAGTTGGATTCTTTTTTCATCCTCATGTTCAGCATAACAACTACACTATGATAATAGATCGATAGAAAATTTAATTTTAGGAGGGTACCTGGGACCTCAGGGCCCTAGAAGTGTGTTAAATTAAGAGACAGAAAATGAAATATGTCTGGCCAGTCCCCACAGCCCGGGGACGGTGCATGAGGGTTAAAAGCAGCCCATTCAGTAAAACACTTTGATTTAAATTGATTGCAAAATAATCGCCGAAACCAGTATTGAACAATTTTGTTTTTGACCGCGCTGTTTAAGCAGTGAACGCTTGAGAACTTTGGCCAGTAATAAACTAAACACATGGAAATGGTGTCATTTTGTACGTATTTTGATTTTTACGCGTGATTCATCATCCATCAAACCGACATTTGTTCGTACGGCTTCATTGCACGGATTTTGGTAATCAAGCGTTGTTCTATGGAACTATTTGGCTATTTTCTGGCTTGATAGCATCGCAAACCTTTCCACAAAAATTTTTTTGTCGTACTGCGATTGCACCTGTCGTAAGTTTTTTGCTCAAAGTAAACTTAAAGATTCCAGGATCGGTTGAAAACTGTTTGATTAAGTTTTATCCGTAGCATTGGGCATGTGTTACGCCTAATCGTCTGTTTCATTATGCCTGATTCAACGTAAGAGTCTCCTAGTAACGTTTGAATATGATATTTCGAGCTTTGCTGGAAATTTTGTCGATTTATTCTCCAGTCAAATCCAGTTTTCACAGTGAGTGCAGAATTTTGTTTTCGCCTTCCGCATAACGCGCTAACTTTTGAAGGTATGGTTCGATTTTGGTAAATTTTTTATCACTCAAAGAGAAGATTATAACCTTTAAAAAGACACCAACAGAGTAGCAAAGGGGCGACCACCAGGGGCGCTACAGTGAGTAAAAGAATGCGGCCAAATATTAAGTGTTCCATGCTTTACACAATTTTATTACACATTACAATTTTATCATTACGTCCATAGTGGCGGTTCAGTTCTCTTCAAACTGATACTGCTCGGAGTTCTTGAAACAGCCACAACCACATGTGTAGCGTATGTAGGAGGTGGATTTCCAGCCCGCTGCGTATGACAGCCTCTCTTTTAAAAAACAAAAGACTAAACAATCGAAAGATCGCCACCTGCTCTTCTACTCGAGAAGATGTCCATCCATCCCAGCCCGAAAACCACGTGGTGTGTTTTTGTGGTGGGCATTCCGACGAACCCGCAAACACTACTTGTTTCCCATATTAAATTATGCGTCGTTGACGGTCGTGTGCGGTGGTCAAGTCGAGGAGAGGGAGGGGGTAAATAATTCGACCGAGGGTAAGCAACCAAACTCGCGTAGCTTTTCTGCTGACAGCGCGCGACGCTCCGTTGCCCGAGCGCGCGACGCTCCGTTGCGATCTCATCACTTGCCCAAAGAGAGGAGATTCTGGGGGGGGGGCGCATATTTGTACCCTTTTTCCAAGTCACGACAAACACCACAGACACACGTAACACGTCGCCGGGTCGGTCGCGATCACCACAGAAATTCCATTGAAAAAATCCCGCGCAAATCGGCGTGAAGCTGTGGAGACGACCGCACTAGAGTGTGTGTGTGTGTGTGTGTGGGTGGTGAATCGCGGATTTTGACTCACCGTCGTCTCGCCTTGGGCCCTTGGAATCGATCCACACGAGCGCGGCAGCGCGGCGATGGCGATCACCTTAATCCACATTATTCCGCTCAGCCTAGGTCTCATTCTGCCGCTGTCCTGTGCTGCAACCACCCCCTTCTCCTCCCCACAACACACACACACACATACACAGGGGCGCGCGGACACGAACCCCCCCTCCCCCCTTGGGATCTAATATTTCGAGAAGCTGCTGGTGCTGCTCTCCTGCGAATTGCAGCCTCAGCTATCATTGGCCACGCCGGGCGGGCAGAAAGAAGGAGCGTTGCGTTCAGTCCAGGAGTTATGCTCTGTGTGTGTGTGTGTTTGTGTACTCCTGAGGTAATGAATTCACCCAACCCCAGCAGCAGCAGCAGCAGCAGCAGCAGCGTGGTGGCAGCAACACTAGAAGTGACTGGCTGGCTGGTTGGCTGGTGGTGTGATGCTCTCCTCTACACCTCCTTTTACTCGCCACACAGCGTCCAGCAGTGTGCAAAATCGCGTGGGGTGCGTACGCGGTCGCCTTGTAAGGCTTCCTCCTTTGCTTCCTTCCTTCGCCATTCGCCACATACCAGCGCACACCAGGCCAGGTGGTGGTGGTTTCGTCGAGAAGGACAAGGAAATCGCGCCTGAGTGCTGTGTGTGTCCTTCAACCTTTCATTCTTTCTTTCTCTCTCTCTCTCTCTCTCTCTCCTACACAGTGAACCTACTTTGCCATTTACATGCCTTCTATTGCTAACCCCCCCCCCCCCCCCCCCCCCGTGCACCCCCTACACCCTGTGTAATACACGGACGACTTCTAATGTGACTTCTTTGTTTTCTCATTTTAGGTGAGTCATCGGCAGTCAACGGGGACAACGCACACTGTCACTGACACGAGTAGAAGAAGCTACATGATAACTACACCTCCGCGAGCACGCGAAAGTTTGCCACCGTTTGAAAGGATTGGTCTGCCGCGCTTCGGAACCGAATGGAATATGCAGCTGCATTAGTCAAATCCCTTTCCGCAAATGATCGCGCTAATCTCGTACCTGGTGGGGGCGGGGGCCATATATCCGCCCTGTGTTTTTCGGTCGGGAACACTCTGTCACTCAGAGGGGCAAGGGGAATGAGCGATACGTGAGGACGACGCCGGAGGGCGCCCCATCGCCCTTCTGCTGCCGAGGGTAAGGGGGAAGGGTGTTTGGTGGATCGGATACGGATTGGTCGACGCACATCACGATCATCACGTAATCAAATCGCCCCCTTGAATGATGTGCAAAGCGAAGCGAACGGTCCACGGTCACCTGTGGAGTGCGAGAGTGGAAGAAAGCGGCGCAGGGGAAAGGAACGCCTGTTTGACCGGTGGCCAGCGTGTGGGGTGTCTGCGCCACAACACAACCGTCCACCGTCTTGCTGGCGTTAATGATGACTTACCGCGTTCGTTGCTGCTGCTGCTCGGCGGACAGTGAACTGCTGCTGTTCGTTGTACAATTTCGGGGTTTATGCTCGCTCTCGCACCCATCGCTCAGAGGCAGCGGCAAACCATGCCGTGTGGCGTCTTACATAATGAGTCATAGCCAAGAGTAGCCGCACGGAGGGGCGGCACCGGGGAGGAAGCTGGTGGATCAAACCCGTCTCTTTAACCGCAACAGACACACACACACACACGCACGAAGCCGTTGAGAGCTTCTTGCTGCCTACTCGCGGTGGTTGGCTGGCTGCGGCCAAGGGGGGGGGGAGCTTTTACTTTCGTCGCGTGAGAACTCGAAGTTGATCGGGATCAAACCGGCGTGACTCACGGTGTGCAGTGTCTGCGCGCACTCCCTTTCCGACAACGCCACCACACTCTCTTTCCCTCTCCTGGTTTGTCTTTCTTTGGCGTTATATGGAGTGTCTATTGGGTATGCTTGCATTGTACATGTAGTTTGTTCGGTTGTTGTTGTGCTTTTGGATTCGAATTCAGGGAGCGATCACCATCATCGGGTGGATAGGTGGAAGGTAGCGCGCGCAAACTCATGCTTCAACATGGTGGTGGTGGCGGCGCCCGCTGACTGTTAGTTGGTTGGTTGTAGCAAACGGCGTTCGTTAGCGCTACTATAAAAAGGAACCCTTTTCGGTGAACATCTCGGCGGTGTGGTACGTTCCTGGACTGGCCACCAGTCCGCTGCCATGGTGTGGCAAGGAATGTATCGTTGTTCACTGCCCCAAACAGCTACAGTGCCACGCGCGGTTTTGTTGCCATGTGGACCAACAACTGGAACACAAGCACACACACCCAACACCACGTTCGTGGTGAGTCACACGAAAACTGTAGGCCCTACATCACCCGTTTCAGCTATTTCCTGCCAGCTAACCAATACCCCATCGTCATCATCATCATCATCATCATCATCATCATCTCCTGCCGGCGTCTGGTGAGGTTCAACCACAACGTCGGTTGGACGAAGCAAAGAAGCAAAGAAAAGAACGCGCTTGAAACGTGCTTTCCGGCGAGCACCAGCGTACTATGGGCGGCGTGACGTCATCTGTGTCGAAGTGAAGCTAGCAGGTTGTGCGTGCGAGCTTCACAGGAACGAAGACGCGGTGTTGTGGGTGGGTTGGATTGAAAATCGAATTAACAAACCGTGTGGTGGTGCGTGCGGTGCCACGGCGTGCTCTCCTCTTCTCCTGGGCCTCATTGCAGGCGGCCGGAGTGCAGAGTGTGTCCATTTCGATCGAGACACATTCAGTGCGTCTCGTAATCAAACAATCGATCAATCCAATACAGACACACGTACAAAGGAGAGCATTAGCATTAAGCGTTGGACCTAGGTCGCATGCAATGAAGCGATGCCGTTTTAGCATGTGCCGATATAGTGCAGGATGTTGGGTGTAGTAGCTACACTGCGCGTGTCGTGTTGATTTGCTGCGCTTCACACATTGGATCGCATTAAGCGGAGAGAGAGGGGAGAGAGTGTGAGAGAGAGAGCTCCCCATCCCCTTTCCATTCCCCACCGGAGGCTAGGATCGCGCGACCGAGCGCATAATGAGTAAATAGAATCGATTGTTCTTGAATCTTGTACACTCGGTTGTGGTTTTGCGTTCTGTTCTGCTGAGCCCGGAGCGCGTGACGGCATCGATGGGCGTTAATGAGGGACTTTTTCTTGTTTTGTTTTTGCTGTCCTGCGACTGACGCACCGCACCAGCGTACCATAGTGTTCTTCGAGGGGGCCGCGCGCCCTCTACGTTCTATTTTATAACTGGTGCACAATAGCGTTCGGGTCTGTTAGAGTAAAGCATGGAACAGTTAATATTTGGCCGCATAAAACAGGTCACATCTCAGGCTAGAAATAAGCTAGACACATGGTAAAGGTATCATTTTGTAGCTATTTTATCTAGCTATCCAGCTAAAAATAGTGATTAAATTATTGGGCCACGTTGCGTAAGAATTTACGCACTTTTGGATTGGAAGAAGTCTGCTTGGCCATTTTTTCACAATATTTGCACATTACAAATGGATTTTTGTTCATTTTACGTTGTTTCTGTAGTCATTAGTAGATAATAGCCCACCATAATGGTATTGGACGATACCTGATTGTGGGCAATTTGGTGGATTGAAGATTTTTGGTATGAAATCAATGCTGTTGTTTCGAAACCAATTTAGGATCTCTGTACTGGAATGGCAGCTTGCCAAGTCGGATCAAAATTCAACTGGACCTTTATGAGACTTAATAAAAGATGAAACGATCTTTTCCAGGCATTCTTTTTTGTACAAACGGTCGTTCATGGACCCTCCCGTCATAAAACCACCTGTCGTTTTCAAACGACAACTGCAGATCACTTGCCAAATGAGTAATTTACTTAAAACCTTAAAATAATTAAAACCTTACATCGAACTTCCTCTACGATTGCTAAAGTCAAATTTGTCTGCTAGTTTTTGCCAAATTGCAGTTTTACGTGGGTTTTTACTCCAGTTGAATTGAGTTTTCATAGAGATTGTGCGGCCTTTTTTTCACCCTTCGTGTTTCATCGGCGATAACTTTTGATGGTATGGTTCGATTTGGACGATTTTTTTTATCACTTAAAGAAAAGACTTAGACCTTTAAAAAAACACCAACAGAGTAGCAAAGCGAACACTAGGAGCGCTACAGTGAGTAGAAGAATGCGGCCAAATATTATTAAGTGTTCCAAGCTTTAGATCGCTCGGTGTGATGAGCAACACCAAGTGCCATCGAATGACGAAAGAAGCGTCACATGAGACTGTACTGTTTACTGTCTTCGTAGATCCCGGTGTTTGGAGTGGAGTGCTGTTGTCACTGGCTCAGTCCCACCACCGCGCGTAATCTCGCTGAGCGCAATAATGTGCGCACGCCTCACAATTTACGGTCCGGACGCCTGTGACATTTCTCTCCACTTTTATGGCCACCACAAACAGCTAAAGCAACGGGGGTCTGCCTTGCCTCTGCTCCAGATTTTAAAATCCTTCCCCACCGTGTGCCGACGGAAAAACCTGTTAGTGTTCCCAGGCAAAGTAGATGCAGATGATGTTTTGTTATGATGATCCGGGGGTGAATACACGCGAGGGAGAGGCCCACAAAACCACCGATAATTCCTGCTCGATCGCGCGAACTCCCATTCCGGTGATCGCACAATCGTCACACGCGGGCCAGCAATCACATCAACCAAAGAATGTGTCGCTCTCTGAATGCTGTGGTGTGGTGTCGGGATTGTGCAAAAACACAAAAACCTGTCCCCTTGTACGTACGGGTCTTTTATTTAATTTTTTATGGACCCGTGGTGGTGTGCGCGGGAATTCAATTAGAAATCAATTAGAATTATAAGAGCGTCGTAAAATGCGCCAACGCGCGCGCACTCACACCCACCCACCACTTCACTCTCTACAGCCAAGAATAACTCAATCTCGGCCCGCTGTAGCCCCGAGCAGGACCGGACCCTGATTAACACTCAATGCTGATGATGATGATTGGTTTTTTTTTCTTTCTTTTTGCGATGGTGCTAATCGACAAATAGAAAAAAAAAGATATTACGATCGCAAAGAAAGAGAGAGGATCTTGAATTGAAGGTTGTTAAATCATAAAATATGAGGAGAGCACAAAACAGTCGGAACAAAACGGACCGAACGGTGACTGAACGTTTGGCGCTTGAGATGATCTTCCAGCTTCTATGAGGAGCCAGCAGAGGATGAGGATCCAATCCCGGTGCCTGGCCCACACACCTCCTCCTCTTCCACTGTACAATTCACAAAGCCGAGCTCCGCTCCGAGTGGCCGGGCGGGGTCGAGTCGTTAAACATTTTATGCGCTTTTAAGTACGGAAGCGTGAAATGGCGAGCGATCATCCGTTTGCGAAGACCGGGCCCAAACCAGGGCTGGGGAGAGGGAACCATTGGGGCTGCTCGCGCTGCTCCTTCCCGTTGTCCGTTTACGGGATTTTAGTCCTTTTTTTTATGGGCAGCAGCGACGCAGCAGCACCGGCAACTTGATTGCACCGGCTTCCTCGAGGTAGATAGCAGAGCGGCGTAAAGGATTCGAACGTGGCCGAAGGAGAAGCGATCTGCGGCCGACAACCGGTCACCGGTGTGCCATCGCGTCGCGTTCTATCCTCATTCCATCATCGTCTTCGCACGGTTTATAGCATGTGCAGCAGTGGGAGAGGATTATAAAACACGCCACTTTCTCACTCGCGCGCGCCCCCTGCGTTCTACTGATTGTCACCTCATCATACAACCTGTTTCAGACAGATCCAGAGTGTAGTTGGTTCTTTTTTTTTGCACGGACTCCGGCACGTTGTTAATCCATCGCGCGATACATTAGTGTCTACTCGCAAACTGTTGTCGCAAGCCACAAAGGGGACATGCCCAGGGCCCTGCGCTGGTGGAGGCCAACAATAGGCAACAGAATCAAGGTAGATTCCCTGATTTTGCACAAACGCATTCTTTGAGCTTTGCATTCCCAACTTTCGTGAACTAATTGGCCTGAAACACTGAAGAAAATTCAGTCGAATTGAAGTTAATGCAATCCAAATGAAGTTTCACATCCTGGATTTTTCTAAACTTCCTAGAATGTGCCATATCACTAATGTGCGATTCTAGATGGTGTATCATAAACTGACAATCATACTACAGTATCTAAGAATTTAAGGAAATCAGAAGAAATCAGAAAGAGAACGACTTGCCCTATTGACAAAAGATATTCCATGTGGCCTCTAATGTTTAATGGATCTGCCATACAAAGCGGCTCCTTAAGGGAGGATTTTGGTATTGTCGGGCCAGAAATAGTCCCGTTTTTGACGATTTTTTATGACGTGACCATTCAACTTTATTTTTTCAAAAAAAAAGACATATTAATTTACCACTTTTGAAGAATATTTGGTATTGCGTTGAGCAACATTCGTTGAAAAATTAATTCATGGCATCAAATTTTTGGTAGGCATGTCGTCGAAAAAGTACTTTTTACGGTGCCCATCGTACCGTAAAAACTACTGGACTGATTGATATGAAATTTTTAACACATAATCTGTACACTCTTTGACAGGTAGCTCCGTTGAGATTTTATAAAAAATTGTTGATACTTTTTTAAACAAATCTTTACAAATCGTGTTTTTAGGCCAAATCGCAAAAAGCATCACTTTTCGAACTTCAAAAATCTGCCAAAAATTGGAAATTCAACAAAAACATAACGGGACTACCTGAATAAACTTACAATCTTTCAAACGAGTATCGATTTCTATTTTTCTGATAACCCATCACGAAGCTACGATGAGCACCGGTAAAAAGTATCTTTTCGAAGACACGCCTACCAACATTTGTTGCCACTGATTAATTTTTCAATGAATGTTGCTAAAAAAAATACCAAATATTCTTCAAAAGTTTTAGTTTAATATGCCATACACTTGAAAAAGTGAAGGGGAAGGTTACGTCACAAAAAATCTTCAAAAATGAGCCTTTTTTTAGGCAGAAATTACCGAAACCCCCTTAAAACATTAATTAATATCAATATCGGATATTTAGTTCTTCTCAGTTACTATCGTGCAAGTTATTGTCGTAGATGGCAAAGAGGCGTTGGAAAGGGGTTTTAGTGTGTGAAAATCTTGAACTACGCGAAAAGGACGCGCTACAATTGACAAAAACTAAAGGGGCACCGTTAATGCAGTGTGCCCAACGGGTCCTCCGCAGAGGCTAAAGACGGCCCTGAGTCCAATGCACCGGACTCTTGAGTGTCAAATGGTCGGCACCAGTACAATGTGTTGGGGGGTGTTGTTATCATGTTGCGATAGGTGGTGGTGGTAAGTGGCATGCCAAGAGACACAGGGAGAGAGAGAGAGAGAGCGCGCGCTCACGACCCAGTTTTGTGCGAGCGAATGTGTGTTCTGTTGTTGCAACACACAAACAACCCCTTAATCCACCCCCAGTTAATACACAGTCTTATCACATGATGATTCAAGCGATTCTCTCTCTTCTCTCTCTCTCTCTCTCTCTCTCTCTCTCTCTCTCACTGTCTCTATAATTTAACACGGAAGTGCTACGCAAGAATCATTCCCCGGTATCGCATGGCGTCCGTCCTATGGGCTGCGTTCCTAGGTGGTAGAGGAAAACGGTTTTCCCACACATTTCCGCCCTCCACAAGGCCACTCCCCGCAACCGCGGGGAGCACTTTCTCTGCGGCTGCTCGCGGGGGTGGGCGTTGGCATTGACATTGACAATGATCTCGCGACGATTTCCTCTCCCCCGCAACCACACGCACGCTCGCACAGGCAACACACGCAGCACCCACGGCAGCAGATAGATTGGTTAGTCATGCGTTGATGCACCAGCGGACACTACTGCGGCGGTTCTTGTGCGCTGGCTTTTGGTTTGGCTTCTTTCTGCTGCTGCTGCTGCTGCTGTCACTTTCAATGGCGGCGAAGTAATTTGAATTTGGAAAAAATCGTGGATATTTCCTCCCTTTTTTTTTAATGTATTGTATATGAATGTGCGTGAACGATGTGATGAGGTGGTGGTGGTGGTGGTGGTGGTGCACGAGGACACCAAACAAAAAAAAACCGGCAACAAGAGAAGAACTGTGCGAGCATACATCCCTGCGTAACCGAATCTTCTCTACCCAATCATCATCATCATGATTCGGGCATCCAACCGTCGCTTATCGCATGTGGTATCCTCTCTGTGGCGCAGTTCCCCACCAACAACAAACCACTAGCACATAAAACACAGCCATTACTTCGTAATCGAGCTCGAGAAGTGACTAGCAGGTGTCAATGAAAAAGGAACCGGGCAACAGACAGGTGAATAGTGGTGGGAAAAAAGGGAAGGAAGGGGGATGGGGAGTTGGAGTTTCGAACGAACATTTCATAAGCGTGCGCCCGGGTGCTGAAGAAGAAGGATTCAGAAAGAGAGGGTAGTAGTAGGTGCTTCGATCCTCCCGAGAGAAAAAAAAAACCGAAGGAAACAGACAAGAAATTCGCCTTCGCCTGATGCTGCTGCGTGCGTGTGCTTCCTGTTGCTGCACTGCTCCCTGGGCTGTTACTGCTGTCCACTGTGCTCCGTCACATACGCACCTCCTCTCACACACGCGCACATCGTCGCGTTGTTTAGTTGCGGCGCAATGTGCACAATGAAGGTAATAAACATAAAAAAGCGACATAAAAAGCAGCGAAGAACAAACAAAACCACCAAAGAGGAGGAGTAGCAGGAGAGCATCTGAAGTGAGGTGGAGGGGGGGGGGGGGGGGTAGAGCAGGTTTGTGGACGCGCGCGCGCGGGGCGACGTACGTACGAACAGAATATGGCTGCTGTCTCATCAGCAGAGCCACGAAGAACGGCGACACAACACCACACCGCAGTGCGCATCGAAGAGGAAGAGGAGGCTGCAGAGACACAGGATAACAGGAGTGAAAGGGGTAGGGGTGGAGGGAGTGGATAAGATGAGTAGCGTCATAAGAAGCGCACACCACCATCGCGCGCGCGGCCACGACGATCATCGAATCAAAGTTACAAAACAATGAATTTTGTTGGTGCGCCGCAACCGCCGGGGTGTGTTTGTGTGTGCACGAATGATCGCGCGCGCGCGCGCGCGTGTGTGTGGTGGGGAGGTTAGGTTCTTTAAAAGCAAAAGAGAAGAACGTAAAACACCACCCCTCCACACCACACCACACCACACCTTTCGTGTGTCCGGAAAGGTGAATAAAGAACGCCAACAAACCGGTTTTACATGTTTTCGCTCTCGGTCGGGGATCGAGTGTGCCCTGGCGTCGTCATCGTCGTCGTCGACTCGTTGTTGCTGCTTGCTTTGCTGGCTGCTAGGCGGTTGCTAGTGATTGTTGATGATCGCCAGGAGCCGTTTGTCGTCATCGTCATGCTGGTGGTGTAATGATGGCGATCGGAATCGCTTTACCATATCGTCATCATCATCATCATCGTCAACTCGCGCGCTACATCGTCGTCGACGCCGACGTCTTTCCTTTCGTGTCCGTTGATGTCCTTGCCCCTGTTGCACCTTTTTTTTATTTTTAAATCTTATTCTTCTCTACACAAACACAAACATACACGCATTCCAACTCTCTCTATCTCTCTTTTTTTTTGTATCCCCCTCTTCACACTCTGTTTTAATTTTGTTAAACTCCTTAAACCGTTGCACGGTTCGACAGTTGAGCTGCTCGAATCTCGAATGAGTTTAAGAGTCACAAGCACGATCACTTAAAGGACCAAAATACGAAGGTTATGACAATGTAAACGTTCGGGAGGAATCTGTAATTTCATCTATAATTTTTTTCTTGATGTCCTAGTGAACTTATTAACTCAATTACAACGTTTTCTAAGTATTAAAGTGCTGCTTCCAATCAGATTTATAAAAAAAGGAGCGAGATGGAAAATGTTTTCATCTCTTTCACTCAATTCAAATTTCAACTCCGAAATTTTCGCACGATCGAGTAGTTTTACAACTACTCGAAAATTTCGAGCAGGCGCCATCTAGCGGCGACGCTGGTGGAACGTTTAACCCGTTCACACAGGGGGAGTAGTGTCCTCTAAGGGGCTGGTAAAATGAAAAACGGGATTCAAAATTAACGCCCAGCCAACGGGCACATCCGCTGGCGCACTCTGTAGACGATCATCTTACCTGCAGAACAATTAAACGGCCAGAAAAAGGGGTACATGACCGTATTGGTCACGCAAAAGCGAGGTTTACAGACGCGCAGCAAAGCTTACTTCTGGAACATTCTGCAATATTTGGTCATTTTTCAAAATCGATTGTATCCATAGGTATTCCAATGATAACACAACATTATAGACCGAAAAATAATGCAAAGAACATGCAACCGGATTATAATTGCAAGGAATTGGTTAATTATAATAGAAGTCAGTTAAAAATATATGTGCCAATAAAATAGGTTATTCAGTGAATAAGGGCTGTTTCAAAAATGTTATCCAACTAACTTTTTCTTCAAGATATTCCACAAGTTTTCAATCAGCTTTAAGTCAGGAGATTGACATGGCCAAGGCAAAACTGATACATTATTTCCAGCAACCCATGATTTCATAAATTTTGATGTATGGTTTAGATCGTTGTCCTGTGGAAATACCCATCTTAAAGGGATGATTTCTTTTGCGTGAGGCTATATTACATTCTTCCTTAATTGATTTATTAAAATCGAGAGCATTCTTGGTGGCCTTTATTTTGAAACAGTGGACCTACACCTAACCGCGAAAAAAATTCCCCAAATCATGATGATTCCACCATCATGTTTTACAGTTTTTTTTGTGAAGCAAGGATGAATTTATTTGCCAACAGGTCTTCGAACATTCTGCTAAGAGTCCGAATTAAACTAATTTATTTTAATTTCGACGCTCCATGAAATTTAACGCCACTTTTTGGTACCTTCACTACCTGACCCAATAACGATATTGATCTGCACACTGTTTTCTCATCTGCAAATGTTTTTTGCTCAACAGTGGCACTTTTTGTACAATTTGTCCTGGTAGATTAACCTCTTTAAACCGCTTATGAACAGTTTTTTTTTACTAATAATATCGTTTATTTGTGACTAAATCGTTCTAGATGAAGCAAACGGATCAGTTTTGGTCAAAAGTGATACGCGATGATAAGTCGTTGGCTTGTTGGTTTTTCTCTGTCTACCTAGCGTTTTCCTTGTTTTTTTCCGAAACAAAGCATTTCTCATACAAGTTTTCTGATCTGCCTAGTGCGTTGGCAATCCTTTTGTACTTTGCGCCTTCCTTGTGCAAATTTTCACAATCTTTCTTTCCTCAGAGTTGCAATGATTGCTTCTGCTCATTCTGGGTGTTCTAATAAGAAACACCGATGTGTATTGGGTTCACAATTAAAAATACATTGTAGCAAGGATAAACCAGCCTTTTTCAAAAAGTCGAGCGAAATAACAGTATTTACAACGAAGTACCTATTTCTTTGACCATGCCAAACCAGACTGCTGATATATGACGTAAACTAGTGTGTGTAAGTACAGTATAAGGATGATGAACATTGCATGTGCAGTTTTTAGAGTACAGCTCAACTTATACCAGTTCAATCATACAATTACCTATTTTATTGGCCAGCAGCAGTAGGCTTACTGATGAACAGCTCAGAATCGTTCCCCCACAAAAAAAAAAATGCATGCAAATCACATTGAAGAACAATTCTCCAAGCTCTGTCACTCTACACTGTGGTTTGCTGTACACACGTGGCTAATTGTAGGAGTTGCGGCCAAGAAGCCTCCTAAGTTCATGGAAGTGTTCTTCCGGTGAGCACGTTGTACGCATGCAGCGCATTCCCACATTCATAGGGCGGGCGCGCACATGCTACAAGCTCGCGTGACACGAGAAAGTAAATCGCGCGCCACACCACACACCGGCAGGGGCATACCCGTTTGGTTGGGGGGAGGATCAATGTGTTTAACACCCCCTTCCTGGCTTCGACAAATGGCGTCACTCGTGAGCTAATGAGCTCTCGCAGCTAGCTTTAAACAGCGTCTCGGAGTGTGCCGGTTGGAAAAGCGTGTGGAGCCCGAATAGTTTTTGGAAAATCCCTTAGCATCGCTACACAACGGGGGGCATCCCTCTCATCCCACGGCCGCTGAGTTTGTGTGCGCGTGTCCGTGAGCCTAACCGGTGCCCGGGCGCTCACCAAATTCGTTCGTGTTCACATGTGATTGGCACAACGCAATATTGACGTGAAACCGAAAAAAAATGTGCAGAGCCGAGGCCCCAAGCGGAACGGAAAACCATCGACTGCTTGCTACTCGTGGCCCGTTCGCCGCATTTCTCTTTTTTTTTTGTAGTGCAATTTGGTGGCGTTCGGGGTATCCCAAACGAACGCCTCTCTGTGACTCATTAGCGACGTCTTGGTCTAGTCAGGCGAACGAAATGGAGAGCCGTCGAGCTTTCCCTGATCTCTGACTCCTGCCCGGAGAGATATTTGAGATTGCGCGTGGATCGATTTTTGCAAGACAAGGATCAATGTCTTTTTTTTTAATACGAGTTGCTCTAATTAAAAATAAATACAGTGAGGATAATGTGTATAAGCCGCCGTACTGCTATCCTGCCGTCACTTTTAACCTTTTTGTCCAGATTATAAAAATCTAGGCCTAAATCTAGGGAATCGGCGAAAAAAGCAGCATTTCTTTTTGTTTATTTTAAGGGGGGACTTCGGTATTTATTTTTTTGTATTGTAACACATATTTTTAACATTTATCCCTGAATGCTGATCTTTTCAAGAGTATTATGTGAAATGTTTGGGCCAATCGAAGCAAAACTGATAAATCTTGAATATCCGCGCTTCATACAAGGCTCCATGCAGCTCGCTACTTTGAAGAACGTTTCCCAGAAACACAGAAACGTTTTCAAAGTCAATGCCCATCGTACCGTAAAAACTTCTCGACAGATCGACCTGAAATTTTTAACACATAATCTGTGCACATTTTTTCAGGTAGCCCCGTCGAGATTTCATAAAATGTTTTCGATAGTTTTTTTTTAACAATTATGTGAAGCTGGTTTTTTTGGGCAGAATCGCAAAAAGGATTACTTTTTCAAATTCAAAAATCTGCCAAACCCCGAAAAATACGAAATTCAACAAAAACTCGACGGGACTACCTGGATAAACTTATAATCTTTCTAACGAATATCGATTTGCATTTTTCTGATGACCCGTCACGTAGCTACGATGGGCACCAGAAAAAGTATCTTTTCGAAGATGCACCTTCCTAAACATGATGCCATGGAAAAAATTTCCCAATGAATGTTGCTAAAAAAAAATACCAAATATTCTTCAAAAGTTGTCGATTAATATGCCATTTACTTGAAACAATAAAGTTGAATGGTTACGTCACAAAAAATCGTCAAAAACGGGCCATTTTTGGCCCGAAAATACCAAAGTTCCCCCCTTAATTGAAAAAAATTACACGATGAAACACAACATTTGTGCATCGGCGCTTCGTGGCGTTCTACTGTACAGGCCGGCAAATCCTGTCCCCCTTTGGGCCCTTTGGCAATCGCTACCTTGCTGTCCATCCCTCAATCAAAAGACTTCAACGATCGATCAAGACACAAACACAATGTCAATCAAAAGCAACACAAGTCAACAATTGCCGAACGCACACACGCTAACACAACACCGGAACTGGAGCTCTGACGATGGTGGTGGTGGTGGTGGACACATCTTTCAAACAATCTAATCTATGCAAACTTATGGCATATGCTCTCGCACTCGCTCTCTCTCTCTCTCCATGTGCTCGGTGGACCATAGAGTCTCCGCTCGTGCGCAAGGTGATATGCGGCCGCGACATGAAACCATAAGGCACCCTCCCCACACTTTGACCCCCCCATCGCATCCGGCAGGTAGAACATTCCAAGGTTGTGTGCCTTCCTAGGGGGAGGCCGATCATTCCGTGGCCGTTGCCGATAGAAAGGGGGGAGGGGCTCTCGTGTCATGATCGATGGTTACACATTCACTTCGATCTGGACCCGGTCTGGATCCGGGGAGGGGGTGGAAATCAAAGTAGAACACATTATAGAGCCCACACCCTTCCTGCCCCCACCCCCTCCCCCGTTTCTGCTGGGGGTGGTATGAGAAACACGGGGACACATTCGTCCTTCGAACGTCGTCGCTTGATCACGGGAGCGGCGCGCGCAAATCTCACCCCGTGGGGGATGATGGGGGTAAGGGTGGGAAGGCGGCTAGGGGGGGGGGTTTGTATGATGAGCGGATATATGCTTTGGATAGTCGGTTGCAATTAGTCGCCCCGGAGAGGGGGGGGGGGATATTTAGCATCATCCCTCATCTCCATCCCCTATCACTACCACCCCCCCCCCCCCCCCCCTTCTTCCATTGTCACACTGTGCCAAAACAAACGTGGAGAACAACGATGGAACCCCTTGGCAAACGAAGAGTTATCGAGAGAGAGAGAGAGAGAGAGAGAGCGAGCGAGCGAGTGAGCGGCTCTGGTGCAAGAGAGCGTCGTCTGCAACGCCCCCCCCCCCTCCAGAGAACCAACTTCCTCTACCCCGTTCTCTTCTCACCCTTCTCTTAGTTGCTGTCGTTGTCGTTGTGGTCTCTGCGTGGCACAACACGTAGGCACTGACACACGCAGCAGCAGCAGCAGCAACAGCAGCAATCACTTGCTCAGGTGATCTGCAGCTTGTTGTTGTTGTTGTTGTTGTTGCTGTTGCGCCTAGCCTAAAAGGGGGGGGTGGTGGGTGGAGTTATGGTTCAGTTTATGCATTCTCTCCCGCTCGGTCGCCAACCAGCCCAGCCAGCCAGCCTGCCAGCCCAGTTGCTCCGCAGCCATCGTGGCAAACGGTTGGTGTGAGGATTTTTCTTCTTGCGCGCGGCCCCCCCAGCGATCGTTTATTTCTCCATCTCGGTGTGTGTGTGTCTGTGTGTGAACTTTTTTTTTTGGTGGAGTGGGGGAGGGGGCACCCTTCCCCCCTTGTATACCGCATATCATCACGATCAACCAGCCAGCCAGCCAGCCACCACTCGATGACGTTTTCCGTGTTGCGGGTTTGCGTTTGCGTTGTTTCCCCTTTCCGAACTGTCGTCGTCGTCGTCAGCGGATTCCCTCCGTCCTGCAGTTTTATTGGGGGAGGGTGGTGAACGCGTTTTAGCACGCCCCCCCCCCCCCCCCCCATTACGTCGATCAACCACACCGAATTCATTCTTTCCCCCCCCTTGAAACATTCTTGTTTTGTTTTGTTTTCGTTGTTTGTGCAGTTCGATCAAACACAAGTGCGTGATATGTGTCCCCCCACCCCCCTTTTCGATCTCTCTTTTGTCACTCTTACGTGTGCTCTCTCTCTCTCTCTCTCTCTCTTTCTCTAAACACGCAAACTGCATGCGCTTAAACCTAAGTGTCAGTTAGTAAACAGCCTGGAGGACTCGTTAGGACCCCAAAACCAACTGTATTGTGTGCATGTGTGTGTCCTAGCAGAGTTTTTAGTTTTAGCTATTAGCGTACGAAGGATGTTAGTGCAGAAAGAGAGAGCGAGAGAGCACGTTAGCCTTCTAGCCAGCCTTCCCCTGGCTGGTGACACTTGTGCCAGCTGTGTTGTGTCTCTGTATGAGTGTCTCTCTCCCTCTGGGGAAGGGGGGTGGGGTGGTTACTTGGTGCGGGCGCCACCTGCATCACCACCCACCCACCCACCCACCGGTGAAACGCAATACACGCGCGGTGCTGGTGCTCTGTGTGTGCCAAGGTAGAGCAGGTCCGGGGGTGGTGGGGTGGGGTGGGTAGCGCATGCAAACAATAACCTCTACCCCCGCTTGGAGGGAAAGAGGTAGGAATGGGAGGCATGCTATTTGCTTTCGCTCCATTATTCACGCTCGCAAACGTGACGCGATCAAGGCGCCACCAGGGCGCTTGCCGAGAGAGAGAGAGAGAGAGAGAGCGCGGTCTGTAGTGTGGTGATGAGAGGATGATGATGATGATCAGTAGTAGTAGCAGTAGCGACAGCAGTAGTAATGTTAGTAGTAGCGATACTCTCGGAAAAAAAGGTGGAACACCTCTTAGAGAGAGAGAGGGCGCGCGCGCCGGTGGGAAAATTGGGAAATTTTCATCTACGTGTGCGATTGCCAGCCTCTGTGACCGCCCGGTCTTGTGTGTGCGCCCTAAGCCAGCCGGGGGCTGGCTGTAAGGCGCAAGAGACAAGGCAGCGAAAGAGAGAGAGAGAGAGCTCCCCTTTTTTCGCTCGCTATCATTTCTCGTTGGTTTTTTTGTTTTTTTTTGGCGAAAGACTCCATCGGCTTTGCATGCGGAAGAAAAGTGTCTTTTCACAAACCAAAAGTACCCACACCGGCTACCAACACGAGCGAAATTTAAATCGAAAAATACACCTCCTCATCGGGCCATCAAGCAAAGTTTTAGGATCAAAGTTTTGTTTTCCCAGCAAACGAAAAATTTCTTTTGTCGGTCAAGCAAGCAATCCCGGCAGTGCGCCTTGGGGGGAAAAATCGATACACCGAGGTTGTGAGAGACACTAGCACGTTGCGTGCGGGCGCAGTACCGATGCCGGTGCAGTTTTTTTCCCCCCTTTTTTATGTAACCTCTTCACCTCTGCAAATTCCGTTCGGTATTTTCAAAAAAAAAAAAAAAATTACCTTTTCATCACGTGCTGACGTCGCCGACGAGGTGTGTGCACTTTCAATCGCTTCCACCTTTCGCGCATGTCACAACACCCCAACAACCGCCCCCGTGGGCCATGGGGTGATGGCCACGCTTTCCATTCCGACGATCGAGGTTTTCCAATTTGTGTTGGGCTTTGGGGGGGGTGCTCTCTCTCTCTCGCTCGCCAGTAGGGCGGCTTTTATTTTTTTTTTTGTTAGCCTCACTCACAACACACCGACAGAAGGGGTGGGGGGGAGTGCATGTTTGCCGTTCATCGCTCCTTGGCTGCTGTGATCTTTCTCCTTCCCTCTCCCCGGGAACCGCGCAACAGCATAAATCCATTGCGCGGCGATCTTCATCTATCTGCGAGCACATAAAAGAAAAAGAGAGCAAAGGGGAGACGGGGGGGGGGGGGGGGGGGGGGCTATTCTTCATCTTCATCTTTTCCATTCCCACCGCGCACGCACATCTGCTTTTCCTACCCCTTCCCCCCCTATATCCCTCATTCTTTGATTTCTCTAACTGGCCAGTCGGCGGCCACGGTCTCTCTCTCTCTCTCTCCCATCTTCTCCAGAGGATTTCCCGTTTTTCTTTGCTGCAACACTACTGTGGGGGGTAGGCTAGCGGAAGAAGAAAAGTGGAGGAGGGCGCCCAAGCGGAGGGGAAAAGGGAAAAAACAAAGGAAGGAAATTGCACTGTGTCCGGCCCTTTTTTTGGGTCGAGGGGTGGGAGGGGTGGCATGGAAGATGCAAAATCACGCACCCCCTCCCCCGGGGGGGCGGGGGTTGGAATATGGGAGAAAACGGTATTTGCGCCTGATGCTAGGCTCTGGTTTTTAATTATATATCCAAACACACACGAACACACATTTTGCACGGCACGGGAATGATCTTACCACCCCGCCCTCCCCGGGAGCAGCTAGCGGAAGATGCGGAAGGGGGTGGTATCCACCCTTCCCAGCTTGCCGAATCGCTACTACACCCAGCGAAATCAAAATAGCACCAACCAGTTTTGTTTTGTTATAAAAAGACAAATAATTGAGTTTCAAATAAATTCTTTCTGCTACATGTTCCAAAAACAGTTACAGATTAAACTAGCATGAGTTTGTTTTGTTTGGTTTAGCCGGTTTTTGGAAAATCCTGGAAAACTAAATGAAAAGGGGCGAAATAAAAATAGCACCACTTATGATTTTCAACAAAATCCATTTGTATTTCTCAAAATTCATCATGTTTTTGACCTTTGTTCAGGTTCAGGAACAAACTGGTGTCAATTAAACAGCTGATTGCAATGAAAAGCGATTTCAGCAATTAAACCAGTGTTTAGAGACAAAAAACAATCAAAGTTTCAAGCGTTAGATGACTGATTTGCTCTCAGCGCTCCAGAACTCGACATTTTAGCCTGTGTTCACAATCAAATTACTTTCCGTTTTCATAAACACTTGACTTGTAAGCGTATACCAAAAGGTTTTCTATGGGATTCAGATTCGTAAAACGGGTTGACCATTCGATAGCTTCTGTATTTTTATCAGAAAACCACGTTTTGTGCGTTTTGAATGGTGGGTTGCAGCATTATTATGTTGAAAAACAAAGTCCTGACCCATCAATGATGATTCGAACGTGTCTCCATAATCCTCAGACTGCATTTTTGTTGCTCTTTAAGCCAAGGGATGCCTACCTTCTGCCCATCTCTAAATCTAGTTAATTGCGCAAATCGAGTTAGTAGTATTGTCAGTCATCTAAAACCATCAAGGTTGGCCTTTTTTAATCTAAAATGATCGAGTTATTCCATTCTTCGGATGGGAAATGTGATTTTTCGCGACGTTATGTAGCTCAGTTCGTTTGGGTCGCCCTAGTTTTTTGAGAAACTTCAAGTGCTCACTATCTACCAGCATTTCTTGTACGTAACGTGTAGTCACTGTCAGATCCAATTTTGCCCGGATTTAAGATGTTGATTTTTTCTAATTCACTACGATCTGTAGCATTGTCCGTTTATGCTTAGAGAAAACTCCTCCTTTTGCCCCACAATTCTCAATTGGATCAAGTTTATTGGTATTTTTCAACAATTTCCAACGGCAGTGTGTGTGTTTTCCAACCATTCTTCTGGTAGATAAGCTCACTGATTATGATAGGTTATATTTTTTACCTTTTCCTCGAAAGTAGGATGGTCTGATGGAATCAAAGGAACTATATCAAAAGGAAAAAAAATGTTTTCACTGCTAATTGCACGTACTTAGAGTCCACTTTCATAGTCCTGAAAACCAAAACATAGTTCTTTAAAATGAGTGAAAAAAGTAAAATTAACCTGAGGTGGTGCTATTTTTATTTTGCACGGTTTTTTATTAAAAATTGTGTTTAAATGTTCATACTAAAAGAAAATATCTCATATAGCAGTTCAAAACATTGGCAGTGAGCACACGGATAAAATGGAGATAGAGACTGGTATTGTTACTAAGATTTTTAGACAAATAATGCCGAAAAACATGGTGGTGCTATTTTAATTTCGCGCAGTGTAGCTGGCTATCGCATTAGCGGCGTTGTGCGAGGTGTTGTGGCTGGTTAGTGTTAACACTCTTTACGTGCGCGTGTGTATGTGTGTGTTTTGTTCCTTTTTTTTCTTACATGGGGAGGATAGCGGGTGGGTTCTGTTATTACTTCTGCAAACAGCAAATCTCGTTCGTCACCGCCGCGCCACCCTTTGCCCCATTGGACACTCTCGTGCCGGGCATGCCGCCGATGGTGATGACGTTGCGATCGACATTTCCACGGCAGCAACCCACCCACCCCGGCCCACCATCAACGTCATTCGGAGTCCGGGAGGGGGATGCTAATTAATAACCAGAGGGGGAGACATCCCTCACTCTCTGCTCTCCGTTTGCTACGTTTGCTTGCTGGCTGTCCTTCATCGATAGCGCCGCGATTGCTTGGATGTTACTATCCCCCCCATGCCTGCCTGGCCAGCGCCTTGGCATGCTTAACCTTCGAGTGACTTTGGCCATGCCACTGCTCCAATGATCGCGCACAGATAGAGAGAGAGAGAGAGAGAGAGAGAGAGAGAGAGAGAGAGAGAGAGAGGCAGCGAGTGAGTGGCTATCGATCGACGAGAGTGTAGGGCGGTGTGGGTGGTTGAGAGGGCTGCAGGGTGGTAAAAAGGGTTCAAGGGAAGAGCGAGGACAGTGCATTGGGAGGGGGAGCTACATGTAGTACAAATCGCATTCAAGTGTCAATCACACTGATTTCCATTACACAACCATCCACCATCAACATCCCTCCACTGTTGAGGTGATTCCACCCTGCCGGAAGAGAGTGTACTAATGGGCTACGTTCACTTCGCTCACGAACTTCACTCTCTTGGTTTTTTTTTTAGAGAGAAATAGAGAGAGAGAAATGAGGAGAATCATGTGACAAAAAAAAATTATCCCCGGCACCCGGCTTTCGAATGTACTAGAGAATGTTCTTCCAAGGGAAACGAAAGACTCTTCATGATGCGCAAGCGACGAACCAACCTACCCCCGCAGGGGTGCTTTTCTGGGGGTTTTGTTTTCTCCTTATCCGACTGTTTATCGTTCGAAAAACGTGGGGAGAGAGAGAGAGAGAGAGATAAAGAGAGAGAGAGAGAGAGAGAGAGCGAGAGAGAGCGAGAGAGAGATTTTGTGAGTCCCCAAAAAGAGCTGACAAATGGCGTCTCACTCTCCCTTTAGTTCTTTTGCTTATTTGGAACCCCTTCCCCACCCCACCCCACCCCCCTTTCTCTCCCTCTCTCACCCTCCATTTCAACTCGCGTTAAATGGGGATCCGCTGATGACCGGCTGCTGCTGCTGCTGCTCGGTTGTTCCGTTTCCCAGACCTGGCCTGGCCTGGGAAGTGAATTCAATTTCGCTGGTGCCTCCTCCTTTCTCCCCCCCCCCTCCCCTCCCTGCGGACAACAGCTGGACGATCGATCGATCGCTGTCACTCCTAGAGCTTTGCTTTCCACGTGCAATTGCAGTTTAGCAGCTTTCCCCACGAAGCTCGAGCTCTATACACAGATAGAGAGCCATTCCCCCCCCCCGCAGGTTGTGTGCGCGTGTGTGTGCGTGTGATATGGTGATGGTGGTGGGTGTGGATCGCCTCACCGGTACAGTGGTTCGGTGGTGGTGGTGGTGGTAGAGGTGCGCGCGCGCGCTAGATGAAGAAGAAGAGCGGCAACCTGTTCGAGCTGCCCCCGAAGTGTCCGGCGCTGGCGGACAAGCTGAATGGCATCTTCGGCTGGCGGCACACGTACCAGGTGCACCAGCGCCAGAAGGGTATCCCGCACGGTAACCAATACCTTTACAAGAGCTACTCGCTCAATCTACCCCGGAAGGTTGGTGCCGGTGGCCAACATCATCATCACCATCTGCACCAGCTAGATGTTAGCGATGGTGGAGGACCAGCCCGGCTCCCGTCCGGCCAGCCGCAACAGCAGCAGCAACAACAACCGAAGCGAAGCAGCAGCCACCGGAGACAATCGGCAACGGCCCGGGGCACCCGGGAACCGGCGGGCACAACGGCACCGAACGGCGAAGGAACAGTAAGAATGGGCGGGGATGGTGCTCCACTTTCTTATCTTATCGCACACAAGCACCACCAAGCCGTGGGGACGGCTTGGATTCGATTGTGTCCCCTCGTCTCGCGTTGTGCCGCGGGGGAGTGGGAGAAGCACTACTAAGGGCGGATGACAGACTGTTCCGAACTGTTCGTCGCGCTCTTATCTTATCGGCCATTGTTGTGTTGTGGGTGTAAACAATGAAATCAAATCACTTCGCGTGCTCCGCCACTCGCTGGAGCTTTGTGGTGACTGTTTTACGTACCCTTACCGTTACTGACGCTCTCCTCAATCTCTTTTTCTTCTTCTTCTTCTTCTTCTTCCACTAACAGAATCCGGACTCGTGGGTCGTGGTGCACCATCTGCAGTCACAATCGGGCATCCTGGACCCGGAGGACAACATTAGCGACGTGGCGGACGACCGGGAGGAGCTGATCGCGAGCTTCGAGGACGCGGGCCCCGGACCGGATCCGGGCGTGCAGCAGGGTGGCGGTGACGGTGCTAGCGGCAGCTCGGTCGGTACCGGTAGTCCCGACATCTTCCAGGTAGTCGCTCCAGCACCAGGCGGCAGTGCGAATGGCGGTGGTGGTGGTGGTGGTGGTGGTGATGGTGGTGCAGTTCCCGTTGGTGGTGCCCCCGGTACGGTAGTACCCGCTGGCCCCGGTCCCGGTCTCACCGTTACGGTAGCATCTCAGCCCGACCACACCAACACCACTGCTACAGACAACAACAGCACCACCGCGGCGGCACCAGGACCAGGTGGCGGTGGAACGGCAACAGGTGGTTCGTGCATCGAGGTGACGGCGAACGAGCCGGTACCGCTGGGGCTGGGGCTGCAGGTGCGCCGTGGCAGCGAACCATCACTGCATCAGATCGGCGTGACCGACCAGCGCAGCCCACTGTACAACGTCAACCCGAACGGCCATCACCAGGAGACGACCAAGCGCTGGTCGGCGGCACCGGTCTGCCGCAGTGACGATGCGACCACCGCCCCCGGTGTGGGTGGCACACCGGTCTCCGTTGCCGCCTATCTCATGTCACCGGAGTGGAACGTGCCGGAGGAGGATGCATCCTCCACGTCACCTCCACCACCACCGTCAGCGCAGGCCTTCAACCGATCCGGACGGTTGTCGATGCAGTTTCTCGGCGCTGATGCAACCGCCACCGGCTATCGGTGGATGGAGGCGGCCGAAAAAGCGGCCAACAACCATCACCACCATCATCAGCAGCAGCAGCAGCAGCAGCAGCAGCATCACCATCAACAGCAGGGTAGCGGTAGCAGCTATCAACAGCAACCGCCATACCATCACCATCACCAGCACTCCCACAGTGGCATCTACCAGTCGTCGCACAGCAACGGTGGCGGAGGAGGGAGCGTCAACAACAGCTTCAGTACGAAATCGCTGCCTCGGGAGTCGACGCGCAAGGAGCCGCTCGGTCAAGCGAAACCCATTTACGACTCGATACGGGAGAAGGAAAGGTAAAGGGAAGCGTAGAAAGAGGAGGGAACGGTTCGGCCGACATATGAATTTATATATTTCTCTCTCTCTCTCTCTCTCTCTCTCTCTCTCTCTCTCTCTCTCCTGCTGACTCTGTCTGTCGGTCCGTAGTGAGATGCTGCTGGTGGTGAATGAGACGGGTGGCCCATTGGGACTGACGGCCATTCCCGATGCAGAACGCGGTGGGCTGCTGGTGCAGAGCGTGGAATCGGGCAGCCGGGCGGAGCGGGGCCGGGTACGCCGGGGCGATCGTATTCTGGAGATCAACGGCATCAAGCTGGTCGGGCTCTCGGAGGTCTCCGTGCAGGAGCACCTTCGCAAGAGTCTCGCCTCCACCGAGCTACGACTTTGGGTGATACGTGGCAGCAAGCACCAGCAGCACCAGCAGCAGCACAACGCCACTGGCAAGAGCAACGGCAACGACGGTTCGGTGGCTGCCCTCGGTCGGTTGGTAACGGGTGGCAGCGGTTCCCGCTACCAGCGGCGCACCACGGACAGCGCCAGCAGCACAAACCACCGTGGCTCGCAGATGATCGAGGCGGAAGAAGTACCGGCCCCGGCGAAGGTGGCGACGGTGTCACCGACACGCAAGATGCCCGGTGGACCGTCAACCGTCGCGGCTAGCCTGCTGCAGGTCGCCAACACACGCAAGCTAGGCAAGCGCATCGAGATCACCCTCACCAAGGGTGACCATGGGCTTGGTTTCTCGGTCACGACCCGTGACAACCCGGCCGGTGGCCACTGTCCGATCTACATTAAGAACATCCTGCCCAAGGGCGCTGCGGTCGAGGATGGGCGGCTGAAGCCGGGCGACAGGCTACTGGAGGTCGAGGGCATCCCGATGACCGGTAAATCGCAGACGGAGGTTGTGTCGATTCTGCGCGGCACACCGCACGGTGCCACGCTCACGCTTGTCGTCTCGCGCCAGCAAGAGCTGACCGCCGACAGCAAGGAACGTGAAATAGTGAGTATTCGTTGTCGGCGGATCCGCCAGCCTAAGCATCCTAATCAATTTGCCCCTTTCTCCCAACTCTCTCTCTCTCTCTCTCTCTCTCTCTTTTGTAGGGCTTCGGCGTTGAACACGAACCAAAGAATTCACCCCCGAAACCGCCGGCACCGGTCATGCCGAAACCGTCACTCAAGCAGCAGCAGCAACCATCGCCGTCCAAGACGGGCAAAACCGCTAGCAGTAGCGATTGTTATGGTACCATAACTGGAGCCAACTATTCATCGGTAGCGAAACACACCACCACCACCACCACCAACGGCGGTGGCGGTGGCGGTGGCACACCCAAAACACCAACTGTGCACAAAAAACCGTTGGCTTCGATTCTCAAGTCGGCCTCCACGAATCAGATGGCTGAGCTGTTCCAGCAGCAGCAGGATTCGCCGCTACTGAACGGTGGCAGTGGCGCTCCTGGCGGTGGCACCAACACGTCCATTGCTAGCAACGGCTCGTTGGCTGGGGCCGCGTGGAAAAACCGGGAAATTCTCACGCTCCACATACCGGTGCACGACACGGAGAAGGCCGGGCTCGGTGTGTCCGTAAAGGGCAAAACGGGCTCGGCCAGTGGAGGAGGCGGTGGTGGCAGCAGCAACAGCAGTAGCGCCAGCACCACCAACAACGGCAGCCACGGTGGCAACCGTAGCAGCGACGGCGATCTGGGCATCTTCGTCAAGAGCGTCCTGCACGGTGGGGCGGCGAGCCGTGACGGTCGCCTCAAGATGAACGATCAGCTACTCAGCGTGAATGGTGTGTCGCTGCTGGGCCAGTCGAACGCCGAAGCAATGGACACGCTGCGCCGGGCCATGCTACAATCCGGTATGTGCGCTGTGCTGTGCATTTCCCCCTCCCATCATCGCTGACCACCTAACTTATGAGCGGTTCTCTTCGTCCTGTTTTTTTGTTTTTCGATCGGTAGGTGGCAGTTATCCCGGCAAAATCATTCTCACGGTAGCGAGACGCATCGGTCGGCCTGTGAGTACCGGCGAATTGCTCGAATCGGTGGAAACGCGCACAAGTACCGGCGGCGGCGGCAATGGTAGCGATCAGCAGAAACAGCAGCAGCATTCGGGTAACGGTGGTACCACCGTCATCTACCTCAGCCCCGAAAAGCAGCCAAACAACAGCAATCAGAACGAACCGAAGGTGGTGCAGCAGGCAAAACGGTACAGCAACCCGGTGCTCGATCGGTTAACCGGCGGTACTGGCACTGGTGGCGGCAGCGGAGTAGGAGGCAGCCTTCGTGGCCCGCCCCATCAGCACCATCCATCGCACATTAGCACCAGCAACAGTAGTAGCGCACAGGGCGGTAGCCCTGGTGGTGGTGGCGGTAGTTTTAACGACCACCCGAACCAGCAGCGGAATCATCATGCGCAGCTTAACCAAAGAGAAGGAGGAGGGACCACGACGGAGTACTCCATGGCGAGCCCGCCGTCGATCGGCAATGGCGGTTCGAGTTTACGCAACGATAGCTACTACCTGGCCACGCACGACCAGTGGAACCTGCCCTCGTCCGGCCTGAACGGCAACACTTCTACTGGAGCGGTACTGATCGAGGAGGATCCCGAACCCACCACACCGTAAGTGAACGATAAGGGCCCTGCCGTGGCCACACAACCTGCATCTTCTCCAAATACTTATCTCTTTCTTTCCACGCCATTCCGGACAGGACCTTTCCGCCTGGAGTCGGTCGAATGACGGTGGTGGATGGTGGTGGTGGTGGTGGTGTTGACGGTAACACGTCCACGCCACACGGCACACGTAGTTCAGCGGATCCAACCTACGCGAGCCAGCTGTCCCTCGAGACGCTCCCGTCGCCGCTCGATGCTTTCAGCCGGGACGCGATCGGGCGCCGGTCGATGTCCGAGAAACATCACGCGGCCATGGATGCGCGCGAAACCGGCACGTACCAGCGCAACAAGAAGCTGCGCGAAGAGCGGGAGCGCGAGGGCAAGATGATGCAGCTTACCGGTGGTGCCGGTGGTGCTAATGGTGGTTCGATGGAATCCATTCACCAGATGGCACGCATGAGCAGCCTCAAGCATCAGCACGGTGGTGGTGGTGGTGGCGGTGGTACGCTCAAGCTCGGTGCTACATCGGAAGCATCGGTGGGCGCCGGCAGCCATCACCAACAGCATCACCAGCAGCAGCAGCAATCGTCACTGTACGCCGAGGCGCTCGATAAGCTCGGCGATCTGGGACCGTCGCTAGGCATGAAAAAGTCCTCTAGCCTCGAATCGCTGCAAACCATGGTGCAGGAGATTCAGATGGCGGATGAACCGCGCGGCCCAGTCGCGCTGCGTACGCCCCGGGGCCGTGGCCGCGAGGAAATCCTACGAGCCGTCGTCGAACGGCCACCGGAGATGAGTAAGTAGCGCTGCGCGTCTTAGCCCTGTACCCTGTACCAAAATGCTAATGCCCCCTTCGTTCCCTATCCACCCAAAACAGAGGCGAAGAAACACTGGCTGCTTGAGGACGCAACGGAGGAAACCATCTCGGGCGGGACCGGTGGTACCGAGCATCCGAGTGGCGGGTTCGCGGTCACCCGCAACACCCCGTGCCAATCGTCACTAAACGATGGCAAGGGTGGTGGCACCAAGCTGCGGCCGAAGAAGAGTGGTGGGCTGTTACGCGGCATCGGACACATGTTCCGCTTCGGCAAGCACCGGAAGGACGTGGTGTTGCCATCGTCGTCTGGTGGCGCAGCTATGACGATGATGGCCGCCGACTACACGAGCAGCTCCGGTGGCACCATCACCAAATCGTTATCGGCGGCGAACGCAACGGGTCAGGCGATGGCCGAGGCCTGGCCGAGTGAGCAGCAGCAACTGCAGCAAGGTGCACATGGCCAACCATCTGCCAACGCCACGCCTACCTCAGCCAGCAGTGGTAGCTACGTTGTCTACGAACCGGGATCGGTTGAGCGGTCCGCCTCGTCCGGGCTGATCTTCCAGCACCAACCGCCCCACTATCAACCACCACCGCCCCCACCCACGTCCAACCGTTACTCACATTACGTCAATTATGACGAGCTTCAGCAGCAGATAAGGTAAGTCGTGTGTCCGGTGGTCTCTAGTGTGTGGTGTTTTCCGCCCAACCCCCCGCATATGTCGCATCAAGCGACTGGTATCTCGCTGATACTAAATCTCACTTCGGATTGCCTTTTGTACATCTCGCTCACTCACTCACTTTCTGGTTCTCTTTTCATCTTGCACTTTGGCAATCTATACTTCCCATCCGTCCGGGACGCACGCTTCTTTGGTGGTTCCATTCCGTGTCTGTTGTGGTATGTGGTGGTGGTTTGGGTGGTGGGTGGGTGGTACTGGAGTAGCTTTCGCTTTAGCCGACTGCTAAACTCGCTTAACTTCTGACCCTTCCCGTCGCGTATTCTACTAACTAGTCGAACGCTAATACCACTAACATCCGTACCTGGCGTACGGTGGGTAGGTTTCCCACCTAGAATTGAGCGAGGAAGTGGCGCAACTCATTCTCAATTCACACATTCATTCGTCCATTGCTAGAGCTCGCATTCGAGGAGGCTCGCACTTGGTTGTGCTAGGCTATGTACATAGTTATAGGTTACAGGCAGGTGTGTACCGTTCGGATGTGCTTTTGTGTCGGCATCGGTAGTATTACTATTATTTCCAATGTTGTAGGTTTCTTCCATGATGGTTTGTTCGTTCACCGCCAGCTGTGTTTCTATCATGTGTGTGTATGTGTGTGTGTGTGTGTGTGTGATTCAATAGTGGTTTGCAAGAGGGGTTGATCCGGTCATACATATTACAGTCGGTTCAATGATGCGTTCAATCCGTTCTGTGTACCTGCTGTACCGGTGGTTGATAGCCAGTGGCCGATGGGTCCCATTTTCTCTTGTCGTAACTTGTCTCAAGTGAGTTTGAAACAATCCTGAAGGTATCCAACAGTCCGTGTGTGTTACCGTCCGTCCGTCCGTCCGTCCGCCCTGCGATTATGAAGGCCACATACCATCAACTAGCTCGAATCTCTTCTCATCACGTACTCTTCTCTGTCTCTTCTTTCTCGTCCTATCTCCCTCCTGTGGATGTGTATGTGTATTTTTTGTTTGTCAATTATATTCCTTATCCTTGTCCTGACATATGGGGAAACCTCCCCCCCCCCGCCCTCCTCCCTCATCCAGCAGTGGCAACCATCTATACAGTGGAACGGTTAGCCGATCGTTCACCTATGTAGGTCCGTCTACGATTTACGACATTGCCGAGGGGCGCTCACCAGTGAGTCGTAGTGTAGGAGGAGCATCTGTACCGTGCCACACCACCTGTCAGCATAGTCACCGACATGTGTATGAGCGGATCGTACACGACGACGGAACGCTCACGGCGCTTAGCAGCAATAACAGCAGCAGCAGCTGCCAAACGCTCAATGGCGACAGTGCGGCCATCTTGGACCAGATATTGCAGCCAGGGAATGGTAACGATGCCGCGGAGCACTATCCACTGCAGCAGCTCGAGCGATTGCGCGACCAGCAGCGCCAGCAGCTGCAGCAGCACCTGCAAGAGCTGCAGCAACACGAGCAGGCACAGCTGGCACTGCGCCATAAGTTGATGCTGAGCCGCCAGCAGCAGCGTAATACGCGGGCCGATGCGGAGAACCGGCGACCGGACACTGCCACGCTGCCACGGGATGTCAATGGTAACGAGAGCCACAGGCTGGTACCGTGTAACCACCACCGGGGTTACTCTGCTGTACGGCGCAAGCGAAGCATGACCAGCACTAACAACAGAAGCCGCAGCAGCAGCAGCAGCACGCAACCACCACCCCGTGTGGTCGAGATGCGACGTCGAGCAGAGGCAACCACCTTCGAAGGGTATCATGACCGTGGTGGCGTCACGGTGAAGGAAGAAGAAGAGGACGTACAGCAGGACCAGATGCACTGGCCGGTGAGTCAGCAGCAGCAGCAGCAGCAGCAGCATGAGCAGGTGGTGCTGGCGCAGTCCAGGTAAACGTTCACACAGTGTCCCGGGCGCCATCTACCCACCGGTGTGCTCCTGCAACCGCACGCATCATACTGTCCTTGCTTCCCCTTCCTCACCTGTGCTCCCTTCTCACGCGCTACGTTCACGCACGCACACCATATAGTCCGGTAGTGGTGTGCTCGGAGCAGTGTCGGTGCGGCGCATGGATCCTTTGCTGTGTGAGATCGGTGCATGAGATGAGTCTGCCCGCGCAAACTAAAGCAAGATAAGGAGCAAGAAGCAGTGAAGAATGCCACACGCGCACGGGGTGTGTATGAACGCGAATGTGTTCTATTTCCATTGCATCCGAGTTCCGGGTTTTCTGCGTGCGACTGTGTGTGAGAGTTGATTTTAGTATGCTGCAGATAATACCGTATTTTGCCGTATTGCCACTGTTTGCGTGTTTTGGATTGAAAACTAGATAGACCACCGTGTGCGGCCATCAGTGGCCCCGTCGTATCTGTAAGGTAGCTCTTGTTAGTATAGCTTTGTCAAGAAAGCATGTTTGATTGATCTAAGCTTGTTTGCCGTTTTCATTTGCTCTCAATTGTGTGTGTTTTTTTAATACGACGCTCTACTTACTGCTGAAGATCACCAGCATCGTTCCGGAATCGTTAGTAACAAACGGACGGTGGTTCAGACCTGCAAGTGACTCCGAGATTGTTGGACACCGAGTGTTTACTCCGACAAGCAACCAATGGATAATTAATATTAGTTCACTCTCGGTAGATGTAGCTACGATGCCACTCCTCTAGAATAAGCTTACTATATGAACAAAATGCTAAGTCATAATGTTTTGCTTCTGCATATCCACAATGTTCTAAATAGCTACTCATATACACAACACTACCAACCTAAGCTTAAACGGTTTTAAGCTTAGTGATAATCAAGTAGATCAGCACGCTTTGGTGAAAGTTACTTACGATTGCCTTCTCTGCACGCTTTGGGAATGGTACTAGAACTAAGACAAACCGAAGCACTCGTCGCATGCTCTTGAGAGTGCCGCTATTCCTTCTGTCACCCGCCATAAATCCTTTTACAAACGCGACTGTTCGCCTGCGCTCAGTTGGCAAGCATTCATTATTTTCCTCACAGATGCTAATTTATCTCTTTTTTCATTATCGTCTACCACTAATATCTACGACACCATCATCATCGCAGTAGACGGCATCATCATTACCACTCGCAGCGCTCAGCCCGCAATACACCGCCAATCGCCGAACTCGGACAGCAACAGCATCAACCGCAATCTCTTCACCATCATCACACCAACGCTGCTGCGGGCCTGCTGGGTCAGAACCTTCATCATGCGCAACAAAAGTATAAGAGCGTGCGGCCCGTCTCCAGCTACTACGACAGCGCTGGTGGTGGAGGCTACGAAACGATATCGCACACCGGCCCACCGAATGTCGCACCCGTCGGTGGCAACACAAGTAACAGTAGCGCCAACAGCAATACCATCAACAACAACAACAACGAAAGCGGCGGCAGCAGCAGCAACAGCAATCACCACCGTAAAGCAGGCTCCTCAGCATCGATCGGTAGCGGCGGCGGCAGCCTGCAACCGTCTGGAAAGCAGCAGTCAGAACCGAACCTGAACAACAATAACAACAGTAGCAGCAGCTACCATCATCATGCACAGCATCAGAACATGGAGTCCTGGCATCCGGGACCGGCAGTAGTCGGTGGTGGGAATGGCACCGGCGGCGGCGGTGGCGGCGGCTCGATGCGTAACCATCGGGGACCGTTCGTGACGCAAGTCCAAATACAGAACCAGTTTCAATAAAGAATCGGATCAGCGGGACGATTCGGGCGCCCGTCTCCGTCCTTCCCCGGTTATTCCTCTGCCGGGGTAGCTCTCAGCGGGTCCTTCCACCCTAGGGGCGCCGTCAGCGCCAGATGAATCAAATCGCGAGTCGTATCGCGGAAGCTAGTTTGTTTTTTTTTTACATTTCCCTCAATGCGCCTCAATTTGCCACCGGCAATTTGCCCACACATACACGCGCTATATTTTTAAAGAATGCTTAATCTCCACATTCTGTATGAGAGCTTCACAGGCTAGGCACAGGCACTGGCGCGCGCGCGCGCGCGCCGGCAAGGTTCTATCGAGACATAAATGTATCACCGTTTTTACTAATAAGGACAACATCCAACTATTTGCGTTTGCCGGTATGTGTTTAAGGCTGGCCACCGTTTTGTACCTCCTAGGAAAGCTTAATTGCGGCGTAATGAGTTTAAGTAAAGCGAACTGTAAAATCGAGAAATCCTTTCGTCCACACGAGTGAAATGGAAAAAGAAAAACCGAATTGTAGATAGCGTTAGTTGTACTGAATTGCGAATTGGTGCTGCAAAAGACGCCCAAAATAAAGAAAAGAAGCGTTGCGTGTAGCGTTTTAGGAGACGTTTGCAAAGATTTGTTCACTCGTGGCTGGGCTGCTTGTTGCTCTCGTGGATGTGAAGCATAGCTAAACATTAACTGTATGCCTCTTTATTTGGCTGTTTCTCGTCAAAACAACACTGCAAATACACAATCCGTTTCTGGATGCTTAATTCCGTAAGAACTTTGTGGTCTTGGCGTGTCAGGAACGATTCTTTGGAATGAGAGTAACAGTATGCATTCGTCCCGCGTTTGAAAAGTTGTAACATTTCTTCTTTTCCATTTATTTAAATGTCTTCTATAAAATAAATCTTATTTCCCTCCAGTAAACATAAGCTGCGTTCTATTGTACGGTTCTTTCGCTTTAGCTCAGTATCAGTAGGTAGAATAGGTTCTTTTCTCAAAACAAACAACAACCAACGACAGAACAGAAAAGTTGCAATCAACGAACGCGCCCAGGTAGTGGAACTGTGAGCTTTAGCACAAACATACCAGCGACGGAGTGCACCCTGATCGCTGTCCCTGATGTGTATGAAAGTGCCAGCATTACTTTATTCGCTTATTAAGGTTCACCGGTGATTGACATTCGAGTTCAAGGTCCACCTGGAATCGTGTTGAATCCGTTGATCCAGTTTCGAAAAGTTTTTTATCCGTTGAGCAGTTAAACCCTGACATTATTTCGCTCTCGTCATCTCTCCCACTGTTTCTCAAACTAATAAGTGATAAATCAAAATAGACTACAAAGGTCATTTGGTTTGTTTCAGAATAAGCTAGCTCGTGTGATTTTGCGATGATGCTACGCTAAGCCAACGTCATCCTCTTCCCCTTCGCTCTTCGGCCACCCACCGTTGCTATCCTGTTGCATGATTAGCAGTGTGCAGCTCTTGCACATTGTTTTTTGGTGTGGGTTTTCCCCATCTTACTACCTTGCACACGTGAATACGCGAGATATTGGTGGCAAAGAAAGTAGGCTGTCGTCCTTATCGGGGCGTAAGGGTGTGTGTTGTTGAATACTAAGCAATTATACTGGAGGAGGGATGGATGGGCACAAAAAGAGCAATAAACAAGCAATCGCAGAAAAAAAACACATTCGTATAAGGCGCAACATGAGATCGATGTAATAAAGTGGAATGTTCTTATGTAGAGGTGTTTTGTGGGTGTTATGTAATGGTGGTGATGGTGATTAGTGTTGGCCAAAGAGCGAGGGCTACAACGCTAACTCAGCTCACCTAAGTGAGCAAACACCGTACACCACCGCTGGGTAGTGCTGCCGCTGCTTCGGATTGGAAACGTCCCGTGCGACGAGATATCCCTCCTGCCCGCTGCTTTTGCCCTTCTTGATCGGCGCACGATCAGCGACAGATACCACCACCACCACCACTATCGCTACAGCCTTACTGCTGCTCACTCCGATGGTGTGAGATCGCGCTCCTTCTCGTTCTCGGTCAGTATCTGGTGCAACAGGTCCCAGATTGGTTCAAACACTTTCTTGCAGCCCACGTTCGTGAGATTGAGATAGTCGAACATGTCGTGGTGGCTGATCGTACCGTCGCTCTGTATCAGGCCACCGTCGACGCTCACGATCTGCACCTTGCTGATGCCGGCGCACCGTTCGCGCAGCAACCGGTTCACCTGATCGTTCTTGTCCCGTAGCCGATTGGGTTGCTGGCCCCGCGGCAGCAGCGTCTGCAAAGATAACCGAAACAGGGGAAGAAAAAAAGGAGCGTCTCAGAAGCAGTGATCAGAGTGCACGTTACATGCCGACCGGGCTAACCTACCGGCAGCACGATGTAAACATCGGGCAGCTTCTGGCGGATAGTGCGCACCAGCTCGAGGATGCCCTCGGTCACCGCCTCGGCCGTGTCGCTGATGTTGTTGGTGCCGGCGTGCAGCACCACCGCCTTCGGTCGCACGTTCTCCAGCTCGCCGTTCTGCAGCCGCCAAAGGATGTGCTGTGTCCGGTCAGTGCGAATGCTGAAGTTGAGGCAGTGCATCGGCACGAACTGCTGATTCCAGTAGTCGGTGAACTGCAGCGACTCCAGCACGCAGTCACCGATGAACATGACGTCCGGATCCTTCTCCTTGCACTCGGCGACAAAGTGTTTGTGCTGCCGGGTGCGGTACGATGGTTTGCGGTGGCATGGCGTGGCGGATTGTGATGTTGTGCGGTGCGTAGGAGGAAGAGGGCAAGATGCATTGATTGTCGAGCATTGATCGTCATCGGGTTCGGCCGGTTGATGGTGGATTGCCCTGCACCGACGGCGGCGGGGGCGGTGGCGGGATACTTACGATGCTCATCCATCGGTCGTCACCGTCCAGATCCTTGCAGATGGCAGCCACAGTCGTTTCGCTCATTTCGCTGCTGTCTGTTCTTTTGTTCCTCGGTGTTCCGCCCCGGTTTGTAAACGCGTACGCGGCGAAAGACCAGGCCAGCTACTTGAGAAAAGCGCAGCACTTCGGCGGCCCAACCACTACTCCGGTGCGGCACAGAAGCCAAAGAAAGCACGGCAAACAAAAGGGGCCCCTCGGTTGTTATCTTCGCTGAGCTATGATGGCAGATTTCCCGATCCACAGGACGTGCGTCATGCGGTACCAGGGGTGGGCACCTTTTGGTCTGTAAACCGCTATTTTTCACTTACTTCAGCCCCAATTGCAACCACAATTGCTCTGCAAAACTTGTAAAGCCAGCAACTTTCACTTCATTTGCTGATTTGTTTGACTGGTTTGACTGTCATACGTTGCTATGCTGTGACGCCGTTATATGGCCAACATTTAAGCCATATACCGGCCGGCATTTTGCTGCACGCCACAAAACTGCCAAGCTGTAATTGCATAATTTTAGGCGTTTCGATATTTCAATTTTTGGCGGTGGTCTAAGACAGTTTCTACACACAGCCAAAATTTGGCGGCTAAAGTCAAAATTGTCGGCAAAAGTCAAAAGCCCCATATAAAAAAAATAATGGTGCGTGTAGGGACGCTTGAAAAGAAGAACTTCAGAAAAACTACAGAATCATCGCGAAATAACTTTAACACACCTGCAAACAGCTTTTTTAAAAATATAATATGCTTTAAGCTGATCGGCAGACACATAATGCTGCACTCCAGTGTAGGCCGTACCGTAGATGTAAATTTGTCTCCATCTGCCATTATTTTTTCCAAAATGTTGGAAAAATGAAGTTCTCTTTTTTTGACTTTAGCCGCCAAATTTTGGCTGTGTGTAGAAACGGTCTAACCGATGGACTTTAACACTTGCTAAAGTTGATTTTTCTCGAGAAAATCTACCCAGATATTCATAAATTGGCAATGGAAGAACAGTGTCCTCTTCCTTCTCCACCCCTTCATAGCATTGGTTTAAGAAATTGGTGTACTTTTAGGGGGAAAGGTTTCCGTATTTAACTTTGTTTTGTGACACATACTTTTCACATTTTTCTCTGGAGGCTGATCCTTTCATTTTGTAAAATTTTCGGAACAATCGAAGCAAAACTGACAAACATACAGATTTTTGAAAATTCGCCTTTCATACAAGGATCCATGCAGCACGCTGCTTTGAAGAGCGTTTCCCCAAAACCAACATTTTCAAAGTCGGTGCCCATCGTACCGTAAAAACTACTGGACTGATTGATTTGATATTTTTAATACATAATCTGTACACTATTTGCCAGGTAGTTCCGTCGAGATTTCATTAAAATTGTTGATACTTTTTTCTAAACAAATCTTTAAAAACCGTGTTTTTAGACAAAATGACAAAAAGCATCACTTTTTTAATTTCAAAAATCTGCCAAAAATCGAAAAATAGGAAAATTACCACAAAAATCTCCGGGGCTACCTAGATAAACTTATAATCTTTCTAACAACTATCGATTTGTATCGATTTCAGATGACCCGTCATGTCGTTACGATGGGCACCGGAAAAGGTACCTTTACGACGACACGCCTAGCAAAATTTGATGCCACAAATTAATATTTCAATGAATGTTGCTCAAAACAATACCAAATATTTATCAAAAGTTGTAGATTAATATGCCATTTATTTGAAAAAATAAAGTGGAATGGTTACGTCACTAAAAATCGTTAAAAAATGGTCCCCCCTTCACCGACATGAAGGTTGTCGTTGGGGTCTTCACGACCGGTTGTGAAACGCGTATACTCCTCATAAACTTTGCCACTGGATAGACAACCGTCACCACAAACTTATTTCATCAATTCGGTAAACGTTTTATCGAGTTTAAATGCTAAACTTGATGGTGGATTTTTAGCCATTCAGATTGCTTGTAATGACCACCCAAACATACTGCCATTTTAGTCGCCATAACTTTGCTTCCAATGGACCAAATGCCATGAAATTTTGACTGAAAGTCCCTAAAGGATGCACCTTTCAAACACTTTCAAACTTTCCTATGCAAAAAGTCCTGTTTACTTTGCGACAGATCATGTATTTTAAAGTTGATTAACTCCGCTATTTTTGGACCAATTTTGGAAAATGAACAAGATTTATTTAGGTTCGACTGTGCCGTTTATTGATTATTTGATACGAAATACGACATCGATATCGATCAAACGGCCGGTTTCGTTCGATACACAAAACGTGCAGCCGTGAGCGCACATCGCGCTGAAGCGCGAATGAGATGGCTGGATGAAACGGAAATACTTTCAGCCGCGCTCATCGTCTTGAAAGCGCGGTTCGGACCTGGATCGATTCCCGGACTTGGCACCACGATTTGATGCACCTTCTTGCGCATAATTGTTGCACCTTTTGCATAAATAAATGCATCTAATTCCGTCGTCCAATTATGATAGAACGTTTCACGAATTAATTTGATCCAATTTGAGCAGCTGTTTCGTGTTCAGCCGGAACAGCCGGCAGAAAATGCATTTTCCATCTTTCTAGCCTCATTTATACGTCGAAAAAGTGTGCATGCACAAATGATGCATTTTTTTGCTTGATTATACAAGTGCATTTATGCCACGAAACGACGAGGAATAGAACTGCCGTTCTTAAGATAAAATAGACGGGATTGATGATCCCTTTTTTTCACACCGTTTTCCACGGTTGTAATGAGGCAGAATGATCATCTCACCTTTTCCGCAAAGGTGCCGCCGGTGTTGCGATGAAGCACACAGATCAGGGTACGAAAACCGTGAATGAAAAGATGATCATCCACCGAACTAAGCGGTAATAAAAATGCAGCGCGATCTCCGCCCACGCCAGCAAGGAAGGACGCGTGTGTCCCTTGCGTGGGCGAAAGTTTAGGAAGGGATGATTATGTTTATCTTCATGGTCATATACGCATCATTCTCTATCACAAAAATCGTCACAAGGCATCGCTGTCTAGCCTGTCTCGAGATCACAAGAAAAACGAAAGGGTTGAAGTGGTGCTGGGAAAAAAGGCTTAAACAAATGTATAATTGTTAACAATTACATTACATTACAATAGAATTGTTGAGCATAAGGATTTGAGCTACGCGTTGGTGATAAGCACCGAAAATGGCGGTGTTCGTTGCAACCAGTACCAAAAGAAAAAGATCGGGAGCTGGTCTCGTGTTGTGGGCGGAGATCGCGCCGCGTATCCTCGTCGATTCCTGGCATAACTGAACTCAAATGTGGTTCGATAATCATGCAAAAAGAATATGATTTGTGCATGTACATCGAACAAACTTGTTCAACGAAAGAATGAGACAGAAAAATGCATGTTCTGCCCGGCAGGTTTCTTAGCTGTTCTGCAACAGGAAGAACGTCCAATGTTAAGGGAAAATGATAAAAAATCAATTCGTGACAAGGTCTGCCATTATTGTACGACAATTAGAAGCATTCTTGTCTTGTGTATTCTCGTGTTTTACGAGAATTATGCGAAAAAGGGCGAATCAAACCGCGGTGTCAAATCTGCTTTCGTATCCCGATCTCTGTACCTTTCGTGGCAAACTTTTTGTTCAGCATATTGTTTGCTTTCTATTACAATCATTTAGTCTTCTTTTACGCGTTGATATCACAAAAGCGTGGCATGCTGACCGCGTGCGTGCCTATTTATATCCTTGCACTCGCAGGTTCTGTTTGTTTTCCCAGCCCTAACATTTGTAAGGCTCTATGCTTCATGTTATTTTTGGCAACGTCGAAGGCGCTTCGGTGACTTTATGAATTTTAGAAAATACATGCATTTTTTGTCAAAACGCACGGTCACCACACGGTTAGTCGTATTGACGAAGCGTTTGTGATCAATTGATTTGCAATAAATCATTTAGCCCAGTGCGTTAATTTTTCATTTTGGCTCTCCCAAAACCTATTTTGTATTTGTAATGTAGTGATGTATGTTTGTCTGAGTTGGGTGTGTATGTGGATGAAGGAATGTGAATGAGGGGATTTGATGATAGGATTCGGAGAACCAAAATGAAAAGCTAACGTACTGAACTAAATGATTTAGTGAAAATCAATCGATCACAAACGCTTCATCAATACGACGACTAACCGCGTTACCCCGTGCTGCTGCGTTTTGACAAACAAGCCACGCGCTCTTCCCTACCAACCCCGTCCCCCTTCAAGGGAATGGAACATTCCGCGCAGAGTGTGCTGGGTTTCGTACCGGCCACTGGATGTTTGTTGCCGATTGTTCTGCTATTGGAATGCTGATCCTTTACTGATGAGGCAACGCAGCGCAAGTAAGCAAAAGTATCCATTTGTTTTAGCCTTTTTTCCCAGCACCACTTTAACCCTTTCGTTTTTCTTGTGATCTCGAGACAGGCTAGACAGCGATGCCTTGTGACGATTTTGTGACCCACGCAAGGGACACACGCGTTCTTCCTTGCTGGCGTGGGCGGAGATCGCGCTGCTTTTCTATTGCCGCTTAGTTCGGCCGATGCTCATCTTTTCTTTCACGGTTTTCGTAGCCTGATCTGCGTGCTTTGTTGCCAGCAGCTGCTGCACCTTTGCGGAGAAAGTGAGATGATCATTCTGCTTCGTTTTCGTTTTCAAAGTCGGTGCCCATCTTACCGTAAAAACTACTTGGCCGATCGATTCGAAATTTTTAACACATAATCTGTACACTTTTTGTCAGGTAGCCCCATCGAGATTTCATGAAAATTGTTGATACTTTTTTCTAAACAAATCTTTTTCGTGTTTTTAGACAAACTGACAAAAAGCATCACTTTTTCAAACTTCAAAAATCTGCCAAAAATCGAAATTGGAATATCAACAAAAACTCTCCGGGGCTACCTAGATAATCTTATAATCTTTCAAACGAGTATCGATTTGTATTTTTCTGATAACCCATCACGCAGCCACGATGGGCACCGGAAAAAGTATCTTTTCGAAGACGCAGCTTCCTAAATTTGATACCCTGGGTAAGGTTTTCAATAAATATCCTCCAAAATAGAGCGAAGTATTCTTCAAAAGTTGTTGTTTAACATGCCATTCATTTCAAAGAATAAAATTGAATGGTTACATCACAAAAAATGGTCAAAAATGATCCTTGTTTTGGTAATAAGTTAGAAGAAAAACTGGAGAATAAATCCCCGAAATTTCCAGCAAAGCTCGAAATATCATATTCAAACGTTACTGAGGGATTATTACGTTGAATCGCGAGCATAATAAAACAGACGATGAAGCGTATCACATGCCCAATTCGACGGCTAAAACTTAATCAAACAGTTTTCAACCGATCCTGGAATCTCTAAGTGTAATTTGACCAAAAAACCCACGACCGGTGCAATCAGAGTGCGACAAATACTTTTATGGGAAGCTGTGAGATACTATCAAGCCAGAAGAGAGCCAAATAGTTCCATAGAACAACGCTTGATTGCCAAAATCCGTGCAATGAAGCCGTACGAACGATTGCTGACCGACTTTGAACCATGCGGTTTGTTGGATGATGAATCACACGTAAAACTGCATTTTGACAAAAACTGGGAGGCAGATTTGACTTCAATCAATCATAGAGGGAATACGATAAGAAAGTTTTAGCTCATTTACGCAGATAAAATTGCCCGTAAACTACTCATTTGGCAAGCAACCTGTAGTTGTGGTTTGAAAACGAAAGTTTTCATCACGGGAGGGTCCATGAACGGCCGTTTTTATAAAGAAGAATGCATGGAAAAGATCATTCTTCCTTTTTTTAAGTCTCATAAAGATCCCGTTAAATTCTGGCCCGACTTGGCAACCTGCCATTGCAGCACAGAGATCATAAATTGGTATCGAAACAACATTGCATTGATTTCATACCAACAATCTTCAATCCACCAAATTACCCGCAGTATCGCCCAATATAATTATTATATTGGGTTAGTAAGAAAAATAATTAAAAAAAACAATGTAAAATGATTAAAAATCCATCGGGAATATAAAAATGGTTGGAAAAAAAGGGCCAAATGAGACTTCTTCCACTACTGTGCAGAAATTGATGTGTCGCATAATACCAAAAGTGCGCAAACTCATACGCAATGTGGCACAATAATTTAATTGCACTATTTTTAATCCATAGCTGAATAAAATACCTACAAAATGACACCGTAGCTTATTGCTGGCCTGTTCCAAGCTTGACCAGTGGCAATGACACTCCCTTTCCGTCCACCAGGTGTCGAATTTCCCTCGCTATTAAAAGAACGAAAGAATGGGCACCGGAAATTCGACAGAATGGGCACCGGCTATTCGAAAGAACGAAAGAATGGGCACCGGAAAAAGTACCTTTACGACGACACGCATAGCAAAATTTGATGCCACAGATTAATTTTTCAATGAATGTTGCTCAAAACAAAACCAAATATTTATCAAAAGTTGTAGATTAATATGCCATTTATTTGAAAAAATAAAGTGGAATGGTTACGTCACTAAAAATCGTCGAAAACGGGCCTGTTTTTGGCCCGAAAATACCGAAGTCCCCCCTTCACCGACATGAAGGTTGTCGTTGGGGCCTTCACGACCGATTTTGAAACGCGGATACTCCTCATAAACTTTGTCACTGGATAGATAACCGTCACCACAAACTTATTGCATCAATTCGGTAAACGTTTTATCGAGTTTAAAAGCTAAACATGATGGTGGATTTTTAGCCATTCAGATTGCTTGTAATGACCACCCAAACATACTGCCATTTTAGTCGCCATAACTTTGCTTCCAATGGACCAAATGCCATGAAATTTTGACTGAAAGTCCCTAAAGGATGCACCTTTCAAACACTTTCAAACTTTCCTATGCAAAAAGTCCTGTTTACTTTGCGACAGATCATGTATTTTAAAGTTGATTAACTCCGCTATTTTTGGACCAATTTTGGAAAATGAACAAGATTTATTTAGGTTCGACTGTGCCGTTTATTGATTATTTGATACGAAATACGACATCGATATCGATCAAACGGCCGGTTTCGTTCGATACACAAAACGTGCAGCCGTGAGCGCACATCGCGCTGAAGCGCGAATGAGATGGCTGGATGAAACGGAAATACTTTCAGCCGCGCTCATCGTCAACGCTTGAAAGCGCGTCGGACCTGGATCGAATCCCGGACTCGGCACCACGATTTGATGCACCTTCTTGCGCATAATTGTTGCACCTTTTGCATGAATAAATGCATCTAATTCCGTCGTCTGATTATGATAGAACGTTTCACGAATTAATTTGACCCAATTTGAGCAGCTGTTTCGTGTTCAGCCGGAACAGCCGGCAGAAAATGCATTTTCCACCTTTCTAGCCTCATTTATTCGTCCAAGAAAAGTGTGCATGCACAAATGATGCATTTTTTGCTTGATTATACAAGTGCATTTATGCCACGAAACGACGAGGAATAGAACTGCCGTTCTTAAGATAAAATAGACGGGAATGATGATCCCTTTTTTCACACCGTTTTCCACGGTTGTAATGAGGCAGAATGATCATCTCACCTTCTCCGCAAAGGTGCTGCCGGTGTTACGATGAAGCACACAGATCAGGGTACGAAAACCTTGAAAGAAAAGATGAGCATCGGCCGAACTAAGCGGTAATAAAAAAGCAGCGCGATCTCCGCCTACGCCAGCAAGGAAGAACGCGTGTGTCCCTTGCGTGGGCGAAAGTTTAGGAAGGGATGAATATGTTTATCTTCATGGTCATATACGCATCATTCTCTATCACTAAAATCGTCACAAGGCATCGCTGTCTAGCCTGTCTCGAGATCACAAGAAAAACGAAAGGGTTAAAGTGGTGCTGGGAAAAAAGGCTAAAACAAATGGATAATTGTTAACAATTACATTACATTACAATAGAATTGTTGAGCATAAGGATGTGAGCTACGCGTTGGTGATAAGCACCGAAAATGGCGGTGTTCGTTGCAACCAGTACCAAAAGAAAAAGATCGGGAGCTGGTCTCGTGTTGTGGGCGGAGATCGCGCCGCGTATCCTCGTCGATTCCTGCCATAACTGAACTCAAATGTGGTTCGATAATCATGCAAAAAGAATATGATTTGTGCATGTACATCGTACAAACTTGTTCAACGAAAGAATGAGACAGAAAAATGCATGTTCTGCCCGGCAGGTTTCTTAGCTGTGGTGCTACAGGAAAAGCGTCCAATGTTAAGGGAAAATGATAAAAAATCATTTCGTGACAAGGTCTGCCATTATTGTACGACAATTAGAAGCATTCTTGTAACGCTAAAACACGAGAATTATGCGAAAAAAGGCGAATCAAATCGCGGTGTCAAATCTGCTTTCGTATCCCGATCTCTGTACCTTCGTGGAAAACTTTTTGTTCAGCATATTGTTTGCTTTCTATTACAATCATTTAGTCTTCTTTTACGCGTTGATATCACAAAAGCGTGGAATGCTGACCGCGCGCGTGCCTATTTATATCCTTGCACTCGCAGGTTCTGTTTGTTTTCCCAGCCCTAACATTTGTAAGGCTCTATGCTTCATGTTATTTTTGGCAACGTCGAAGGCGCTTCGGTGACTATGAATATTAGAAAATACATGCATTTTTTTTGTCAAAACGCACGGTCACCACACGGTTAGTCGTATTGACGAAGCGTTTGTGACCAATTGATTTTCAATAAATCATTTAGCCCAGGGCGTTAATTTTCCAGTTAGATCCTCCCAAATCCTATTTGCATTTTGAGTTGAGTGTGTATGTGGATGAAGGAATGTGAATGAGGAGATTTGATGATTGGGAGGGAACCAAACTGAGAAATTAACGCACTGAGCTAAATGACTTAATGAAAATCAATCGATCACAAACGCTACATCAATACGACGACTAACCGCGTTACCCCGTGCTGCTGCGTTTTGACAAACAAGCCACGCGCTCTTCCCTACCAACCCCGTCCCCCTTCAAGGGAATGGAACATTCCGCGCAGAGTGTGCTGGGTTTCGTACCGGCCACTGGATGTTTGTTGCCGATTGTTCTGCTATTGGAATGCTGATCCTTTACTGATGAGGCAACGCAGCGCAAGTAAGCAAAAGTATCCATTTGTTTTAGCCTTTTTTCCCAGCACCACTTTAACCCTTTCGTTTTTCTTGTGATCTCGAGACAGGCTAGACAGCGATGCCTTGTGACGATTTTGTGACCCACGCAAGGGACACACGCGTTCTTCCTTGCTGGCGTGGGCGGAGATCGCGCTGCTTTTCTATTGCCGCTTAGTTCGGCCGATGCTCATCTTTTCTTTCACGGTTTTCGTAGCCTGATCTGCGTGCTTTGTTGCCAGCAGCTGCTGCACCTTTGCGGAGAAAGTGAGATGATCATTCTGCTTCGTTTTCGTTTTCAAAGTCGGTGCCCATCTTACCGTAAAAACTACTTGGCCGATCGATTCGAAATTTTTAACACATAATCTGTACACTTTTTGTCAGGTAGCCCCATCGAGATTTCATGAAAATTGTTGATACTTTTTTCTAAACAAATCTTTTTCGTGTTTTTAGACAAACTGACAAAAAGCATCACTTTTTCAAACTTCAAAAATCTGCCAAAAATCGAAATTGGAATATCAACAAAAACTCTCCGGGGCTACCTAGATAATCTTATAATCTTTCAAACGAGTATCGATTTGTATTTTTCTGATAACCCATCACGCAGCCACGATGGGCACCGGAAAAAGTATCTTTTCGAAGACGCAACTTCCTAAATTTGATAGCCTGGGTAAGGTTTTCAATAAATATCCTCCAAAATAGAGCGAAGTATTCTTCAAAAGTTGTTGTTTAACATGCCATTCATTTCAAAGAATAAAATTGAATGGTTACATCACAAAAAATGGCCAAAAATGATCCTTGTTTTGGTAATAAGTTAGAAGAAAAACTGGAGAATAAATCCCCGAAATTTCCAGCAAAGCTCGAAATATCATATTCAAACGTTACTGAGGGATTATTACGTTGAATCGCGAGCATAATAAAACAGACGATGAAGCGTATCACATGCCCAATTCGACGGCTAAAACTTAATCAAACAGTTTTCAACCGATCCTGGAATCTCTAAGTGTAATTTGACCAAAAAACCCACGACCGGTGCAATCAGAGTGCGACAAATACTTTTATGGGAAGCTGTGAGATACTATCAAGCCAGAAGAGAGCCAAATAGTTCCATAGAACAACGCTTGATTGCCAAAATCCGTGCAATGAAGCCGTACGAACGATTGCTGACCGACTTTGAACCATGCGGTTTGTTGGATGATGAATCACACGTAAAACTGCATTTTGACAAAAACTGGGAGGCAAATTTGACTTCAATCAATCATAGAGGGAATACGATAAGAAAGTTTTAGCTCATTTACGCAGATAAAATTGCCCGTAAACTACTCATTTGGCAAGCAACCTGTAGTTGTGGTTTGAAAACGAAAGTTTTCATCACGGGAGGGTCCATGAACGGCCGTTTTTATAAAGAAGAATGCATGGAAAAGATCATTCTTCCTTTTTTTAAGTCTCATAAAGATCCCGTTAAATTCTGGCCCGACTTGGCAACCTGCCATTGCAGCACAGAGATCATAAATTGGTATCGAAACAACATTGCATTGATTTCATACCAACAATCTTCAATCCACCAAATTACCCGCAGTATCGCCCAATATAATTATTATATTGGGTTAGTAAGAAAAATAATTAAAAAAAACAATGTAAAATGATTAAAAATCCATCGGGAATATACAAATGGTTGGAAAAAAAGGGCCAAATGAGACTTCTTCCACTACTGTGCAGAAATTGATGTGTCGCATAATACCAAAAGTGCGCAAACTCATACGCAATGTGGCACAATAATTTAATTGCACTATTTTTAATCCATAGCTGAATAAAATACCTACAAAATGACACCGTAGCTTATTGCTGGCCGGTTCCAAGCTTGACCAGTGGCAATGACACTCCCTTTCCGTCCACCAGGTGTCGAATTTCCCTCGCTATTAAAAGAACGAAAGAATGGGCACCGGAAATTCGACAGAATGGGCACCGGCTATTCGAAAGAACGAAAGAATGGGCACCGGAAAAAGTACCTTTACGACGACACGCCTAGCAAAATTTGATGCCACAGATTAATTTTTCAATGAATGTTGCTCAAAACAAAACCAAATATTTATCAAAAGTTGTAGATTAATATGCCATTTATTTGAAAAAATAAAGTGGAATGGTTACGTCACTAAAAATCGTTAAAAACGGGCCTTCCTTTGGCCCGAAAATACCGAAGTCCCCCCTTCACCGACATGAAGGTTGTCGTTGGGGTCTTCACGACCGGTTTTGAAACGCCTATACTCGTCATAAACTTTGCCACTGGATAGACAACCGTCAACACAAACTTATTGCATCAATTCGGTAAACGTTTTATCGAGTTTAAAAGCTAAACATGATGGTGGATTTTTAGCCATTCAGATTGCTTGTAATGACCACCCAAACATACTGCCATTTTAGTCGCCATAACTTTGCTTCCAATGGACCAAATGCCATGAAATTTTGACTGAAAGTCCCTAAAGGATGCACCTTTCAAACACTTTCAAACTTTCCTATGCAAAAAGTCCTGTTTACTTTGCGACAGATCATGTATTTTAAAGTTGATTAACTCCGCTATTTTTGGACCAATTTTGGAAAATGAACAAGATTTATTTAGGTTCGACTGTGCCGTTTATTGATTATTTGATACGAAATACGACATCGATATCGATCAAACGGCCGGTTTCGTTCGATACACAAAACGTGCAGCCGTGAGCGCACATCGCGCTGAAGCGCGAATGAGATGGCTGGATGAAACGGAAATACTTTCAGCCGCGCTCATCGTCAACGCTTGAAAGCGCGTCGGACCTGGATCGAATCCCGGACTCGGCACCACGATTTGATGCACCTTCTTGCGCATAATTGTTGCACCTTTTGCATGAATAAATGCATCTAATTCCGTCGTCTGATTATGATAGAACGTTTCACGAATTAATTTGACCCAATTTGAGCAGCTGTTTCGTGTTCAGCCGGAACAGCCGGCAGAAAATGCATTTTCCACCTTTCTAGCCTCATTTATTCGTCCAAGAAAAGTGTGCATGCACAAATGATGCATTTTTTGCTTGATTATACAAGTGCATTTATGCCACGAAACGACGAGGAATAGAACTGCCGTTCTTAAGATAAAATAGACGGGAATGATGATCCCTTTTTTCACACCGTTTTCCACGGTTGTAATGAGGCAGAATGATCATCTCACCTTCTCCGCAAAGGTGCTGCCGGTGTTACGATGAAGCACACAGATCAGGGTACGAAAACCTTGAAAGAAAAGATGAGCATCGGCCGAACTAAGCGGTAATAAAAAAGCAGCGCGATCTCCGCCTACGCCAGCAAGGAAGAACGCGTGTGTCCCTTGCGTGGGCGAAAGTTTAGGAAGGGATGAATATGTTTATCTTCATGGTCATATACGCATCATTCTCTATCACTAAAATCGTCACAAGGCATCGCTGTCTAGCCTGTCTCGAGATCACAAGAAAAACGAAAGGGTTAAAGTGGTGCTGGGAAAAAAGGCTAAAACAAATGGATAATTGTTAACAATTACATTACATTACAATAGAATTGTTGAGCATAAGGATGTGAGCTACGCGTTGGTGATAAGCACCGAAAATGGCGGTGTTCGTTGCAATCAGTACCAAAAGAAAAAGATCGGGAGCTGGTCTCGTGTTGTGGGCGGAGATCGCGCCGCGTATCCTCGTCGATTCCTGCCATAACTGAACTCAAATGTGGTTCGATAATCATGCAAAAAGAATATGATTTGTGCATGTACATCGTACAAACTTGTTCAACGAAAGAATGAGACAGAAAAATGCATGTTCTGCCCGGCAGGTTTCTTAGCTGTGGTGCTACAGGAAAAGCGTCCAATGTTAAGGGAAAATGATAAAAAATCATTTCGTGACAAGGTCTGCCATTATTGTACGACAATTAGAAGCATTCTTGTAACGCTAAAACACGAGAATTATGCGAAAAAAGGCGAATCAAATCGCGGTGTCAAATCTGCTTTCGTATCCCGATCTCTGTACCTTCGTGGAAAACTTTTTGTTCAGCATATTGTTTGCTTTCTATTACAATCATTTAGTCTTCTTTTACGCGTTGATATCACAAAAGCGTGGAATGCTGACCGCGCGCGTGCCTATTTATATCCTTGCACTCGCAGGTTCTGTTTGTTTTCCCAGCCCTAACATTTGTAAGGCTCTATGCTTCATGTTATTTTTGGCAACGTCGAAGGCGCTTCGGTGACTATGAATATTAGAAAATACATGCATTTTTTTTGTCAAAACGCACGGTCACCACACGGTTAGTCGTATTGACGAAGCGTTTGTGACCAATTGATTTTCAATAAATCATTTAGCCCAGGGCGTTAATTTTCCAGTTAGATCCTCCCAAATCCTATTTGCATTTTGAGTTGAGTGTGTATGTGGATGAAGGAATGTGAATGAGGAGATTTGATGATTGGGAGGGAACCAAACTGAGAAATTAACGCACTGAGCTAAATGACTTAATGAAAATCAATCGATCACAAACGCTACATCAATACGACGACTAACCGCGTTACCCCGTGCTGCTGCGTTTTGACAAACAAGCCACGCGCTCTTCCCTACCAACCCCGTCCCCCTTCAAGGGAATGGAACATTCCGCGCAGAGTGTGCTGGGTTTCGTACCGGCCACTGGATGTTTGTTGCCGATTGTTCTGCTATTGGAATGCTGATCCTTTACTGATGAGGCAACGCAGCGCAAGTAAGCAAAAGTATCCATTTGTTTTAGCCTTTTTTCCCAGCACCACTTTAACCCTTTCGTTTTTCTTGTGATCTCGAGACAGGCTAGACAGCGATGCCTTGTGACGATTTTGTGACCCACGCAAGGGACACACGCGTTCTTCCTTGCTGGCGTGGGCGGAGATCGCGCTGCTTTTCTATTGCCGCTTAGTTCGGCCGATGCTCATCTTTTCTTTCACGGTTTTCGTAGCCTGATCTGCGTGCTTTGTTGCCAGCAGCTGCTGCACCTTTGCGGAGAAAGTGAGATGATCATTCTGCTTCGTTTTCGTTTTCAAAGTCGGTGCCCATCTTACCGTAAAAACTACTTGGCCGATCGATTCGAAATTTTTAACACATAATCTGTACACTTTTTGTCAGGTAGCCCCATCGAGATTTCATGAAAATTGTTGATACTTTTTTCTAAACAAATCTTTTTCGTGTTTTTAGACAAACTGACAAAAAGCATCACTTTTTCAAACTTCAAAAATCTGCCAAAAATCGAAATTGGAATATCAACAAAAACTCTCCGGGGCTACCTAGATAATCTTATAATCTTTCAAACGAGTATCGATTTGTATTTTTCTGATAACCCATCACGCAGCCACGATGGGCACCGGAAAAAGTATCTTTTCGAAGACGCAGCTTCCTAAATTTGATACCCTGGGTAAGGTTTTCAATAAATATCCTCCAAAATAGAGCGAAGTATTCTTCAAAAGTTGTTGTTTAACATGCCATTCATTTCAAAGAATAAAATTGAATGGTTACATCACAAAAAATGGCCAAAAATGATCCTTGTTTTGGTAATAAGTTAGAAGAAAAACTGGAGAATAAATCCCCGAAATTTCCAGCAAAGCTCGAAATATCATATTCAAACGTTACTGAGGGATTATTACGTTGAATCGCGAGCATAATAAAACAGACGATGAAGCGTATCACATGCCCAATTCGACGGCTAAAACTTAATCAAACAGTTTTCAACCGATCCTGGAATCTCTAAGTGTAATTTGACCAAAAAACCCACGACCGGTGCAATCAGAGTGCGACAAATACTTTTATGGGAAGCTGTGAGATACTATCAAGCCAGAAGAGAGCCAAATAGTTCCATAGAACAACGCTTGATTGCCAAAATCCGTGCAATGAAGCCGTACGAACGATTGCTGACCGACTTTGAACCATGCGGTTTGTTGGATGATGAATCACACGTAAAACTGCATTTTGACAAAAACTGGGAGGCAAATTTGACTTCAATCAATCATAGAGGGAATACGATAAGAAAGTTTTAGCTCATTTACGCAGATAAAATTGCCCGTAAACTACTCATTTGGCAAGCAACCTGTAGTTGTGGTTTGAAAACGAAAGTTTTCATCACGGGAGGGTCCATGAACGGCCGTTTTTATAAAGAAGAATGCATGGAAAAGATCATTCTTCCTTTTTTTAAGTCTCATAAAGATCCCGTTAAATTCTGGCCCGACTTGGCAACCTGCCATTGCAGCACAGAGATCATAAATTGGTATCGAAACAACATTGCATTGATTTCATACCAACAATCTTCAATCCACCAAATTACCCGCAGTATCGCCCAATATAATTATTATATTGGGTTAGTAAGAAAAATAATTAAAAAAAACAATGTAAAATGATTAAAAATCCATCGGGAATATACAAATGGTTGGAAAAAAAGGGCCAAATGAGACTTCTTCCACTACTGTGCAGAAATTGATGTGTCGCATAATACCAAAAGTGCGCAAACTCATACGCAATGTGGCACAATAATTTAATTGCACTATTTTTAATCCATAGCTGAATAAAATACCTAAAAAATGACACCGTAGCTTATTGCTGGCCGGTTCCAAGCTTGACCAGTGGCAATGACACTCCCTTTCCGTCCACCAGGTGTCGAATTTCCCTCGCTATTAAAAGAACGAAAGAATGGGCACCGGAAATTCGACAGAATGGGCACCGGCTATTCGAAAGAACGAAAGAATGGGCACCGGAAAAAGTACCTTTACGACGACACGCCTAGCAAAATTTGATGCCACAGATTAATTTTTCAATGAATGTTGCTCAAAACAAAACCAAATATTTATCAAAAGTTGTAGATTAATATGCCATTTATTTGAAAAAATAAAGTGGAATGGTTACGTCACTAAAAATCGTTAAAAACGGGCCTTCCTTTGGCCCGAAAATACCGAAGTCCCCCCTTCACCGACATGAAGGTTGTCGTTGGGGTCTTCACGACCGGTTTTGAAACGCCTATACTCGTCATAAACTTTGCCACTGGATAGACAACCGTCAACACAAACTTATTGCATCAATTCGGTAAACGTTTTATCGAGTTTAAAAGCTAAACATGATGGTGGATTTTTAGCCATTCAGATTGCTTGTAATGACCACCCAAACATACTGCCATTTTAGTCGCCATAACTTTGCTTCCAATGGACCAAATGCCATGAAATTTTGACTGAAAGTCCCTAAAGGATGCACCTTTCAAACACTTTCAAACTTTCCTATGCAAAAAGTCCTGTTTACTTTGCGACAGATCATGTATTTTAAAGTTGATTAACTCCGCTATTTTTGGACCAATTTTGGAAAATGAACAAGATTTATTTAGGTTCGACTGTGCCGTTTATTGATTATTTGATACGAAATACGACATCGATATCGATCAAAGGGCCGGTTTCGTTCGATACACAAAACGTGCAGCCGTGAGCGCACATCGCGCTGAAGCGCGAATGAGATGGCTGGATGAGACGGAAATACTTTCAGCCGCGCTCATCGTCTTGAAAGCGCGGTTCGGACCTGGATCGAATCCCGGACTTGGCACCACGATTTGATGCACCTTCTTCCGCATAATTGTTGCACCTTTTGCATAAATAAATGCATCTAATTCCGTCGTCTGATTATGATAGAACGTTTCACGAATTAATTTGATCCAATTTGAGCAGCTGTTTCGTGTTCAGCCGGAACAGCCGGCAGAAAATGCATTTTCCATCTTTCTAGCCTCATTTATACGTCGAAAAAGTGTGCATGCACAAATGATGCATTTTTTGCTTGATTATACAAGTGCATTTATGCCACGAAACGACGAGGAATAGAACTGCCGTTCTTAAGATAAAATAGACGGGAATGATGATCCCTTTTTTTCACACCGTTTTCCACGGTTGTAATGAGGCAGAATGATCATCTCACCTTTTCCGCAAAGGTGCCGCCGGTGTTGCGATGAAGCACACAGATCAGGGTACGAAAACCGTGAAAGAAAAGATGAGCATCGGCCGAACTAAGCGGTAATAAAAAAGCAGCGCGATCTCCGCCCACGCCAGCAAGGAAGGACGCGTGTGTCCCTTGCGTGGGCGAAAGTTTAGGAAGGGATGATTATGTTTATCTTCATGGTCATATACGCATCATTCTCTATCACGAAAATCGTCACAAGGCATCGCTGTCTAGCCTGTCTCGAGATCACAAGAAAAACGAAAGGGTTAAAGTGGTGCTGGGAAAAAAGGCTAAAACAAATGGATACTTTTGCTTACTTGCGCAGCGTTGCCTCATCAGTAAAGGATCAGCATTACAATAGAATTGTTAACAATTACATTACATTACAATAGAATTGTTGAGCATAAGGATGTGAGCTACGCGTTGGTGATAAGCACCGAAAATGGCGGTGTTCGTTGCAACCAGTACCAAAAGAAAAAGATCGGGAGCTGGTCTCGTGTTGTGGGCGGAGATCGCGCCGCGTATCCTCGTCGATTCCTGCCATAACTGAACTCAAATGTGGTTCGATAATCATGCAAAAAGAATATGATTTGTGCATGTACATCGTACAAACTTGTTCAACGAAAGAATGAGACAGAAAAATGCATGTTCTGCCCGGCAGGTTTCTTAGCTGTGGTGCTACAGGAAAAGCGTCCAATGTTAAGGGAAAATGATAAAAAATCATTTCGTGACAAGGTCTGCCATTATTGTACGACAATTAGAAGCATTCTTGTAACGCTAAAACACGAGAATTATGCGAAAAAAGGCGAATCAAATCGCGGTGTCAAATCTGCTTTCGTATCCCGATCTCTGTACCTTCGTGGAAAACTTTTTGTTCAGCATATTGTTTGCTTTCTATTACAATCATTTAGTCTTCTTTTACGCGTTGATATCACAAAAGCGTGGAATGCTGACCGCGCGCGTGCCTATTTATATCCTTGCACTCGCAGGTTCTGTTTGTTTTCCCAGCCCTAACATTTGTAAGGCTCTATGCTTCATGTTATTTTTGGCAACGTCGAAGGCGCTTCGGTGACTTTATGAATATTAGAAAATACATGCATTTTTTTTGTCAAAACGCACGGTCACCACACGGTTAGTCGTATTGACGAAGCGTTTGTGACCAATTGATTTTCAATAAATCATTTAGCCCAGGGCGTTAATTTTCCAGTTAGATCCTCCCAAATCCTATTTGCATTTTGAGTTGAGTGTGTATGTGGATGAAGGAATGTGAATGAGGAGATTTGATGATTGGGAGGGAACCAAACTGAGAAATTAACGCACTGAGCTAAATGACTTAATGAAAATCAATCGATCACAAACGCTACATCAATACGACGACTAACCGCGTTACCCCGTGCTGCTGCGTTTTGACAAACAAGCCACGCGCTCTTCCCTGCCAACCCCGTCCCCCTTCAAGGGAATGGAACTTTCCGCGCAGATTGTGCTGGGTTTCGTACCGGCCACTGGATGTTGTTGCCGATTGTTCTGCTATTGGAATGCTGATCCTTTACTGGCGAGGCAACGCTGCGCAAGTAAGCAAAAGTATCCATTTGTTTTGGCCTTTTTTCCCAGCACCTCTTTGACCCTTTCGTTTTTCTTGTGATCTCGAGACAGGCTAGACAGCGATGCCTTGGGACGATTTTGTGACCCACGCAAGGGACACGCGCGTTCTTCCTTGCTGGCGTGGGCGGAGATCGCGCTGCATTTCTATTACCGCTTAGTTCGGTGGATGATCATCTTTTCTTTCACGGTTTTCGTAGCCTGATCTGCGTGCTTTGTTGCCAGCAGCTGCTGCACCTTTGCGGAGAAAGTGAGATGATCATTCTGCTTCGTTACAGCCGTGGAGCACAGTGCGGAATTTTTTTTGGATAAATCGCAGAAAAAATGAAGAAGTTATAGATTTTTGAAAATCCGCGATTCACACAAGGTTCCATACAGAGCTCGCTACTTTGAACAGCGTTTCCCCAAAACCAACGTTTTCAAAGTCGGTGCCCATCTTACCGTAAAAACTACTTGGCCGATCGATTCGAAATTTTTAACACATAATCTGTACACTTTTTGTCAGGTAGCCCCATCGAGATTTCATGAAAATTGTTGATACTTTTTTCTAAACAAATCTTTTTCGTGTTTTTAGACAAACTGACAAAAAGCATCACTTTTTCAAACTTCAAAAATCTGCCAAAAATCGAAATTGGAATATCAACAAAAACTCTCCGGGGCTACCTAGATAATCTTATAATCTTTCAAACGAGTATCGATTTGTATTTTTCTGATAACCCATCACGCAGCCACGATGGGCACCGGAAAAAGTATCTTTTCGAAGACGCAGCTTCCTAAATTTGATACCCTGGGTAAGGTTTTCAATAAATATCCTCCAAAATAGAGCGAAGTATTCTTCAAAAGTTGTTGTTTAACATGCCATTCATTTCAAAGAATAAAATTGAATGGTTACATCACAAAAAATGGTCAAAAATGATCCTTGTTTTGGTAATAAGTTAAAAGAAAAACTGGAGTATAAATCCCCGAAATTTCCAGCAAAGCTCGAAATATCATATTCAAACGTTACTGAGGGATTATTACGTTGAATCGCGAGCATGATAAAACAGACGATGAAGCGTATCACATGCCCAATTCGACGGCTAAAACTTAATCAAACAGTTTTCAACCGATCCTGGAATCTCTAAGTGTAATTTGACCAAAAAACCCACGACCGGTGCAATCAGAGTGCGACAAATACTTTTATGGGAAGCTGTGAGATACTATCAAGCCAGAAGAGAGCCAAATAGTTCCATAGAACAACGCTTGATTGCCAAAATCCGTGCAATGAAGCCGTACGAACGATTGCTGACCGACTTTGAACCATGCGGTTTGTTGGATGATGAATCACACGTAAAACTGCATTTTGACAAAAACTGGGAGGCAAATTTGACTTCAATCAATCATAGAGGGAATACGATAAGAAAGTTTTAGCTCATTTACGCAGATAAAATTGCCCGTAAACTACTCATTTGGCAAGCAACCTGTAGTTGTGGTTTGAAAACGAAAGTTTTCATCACGGGAGGGTCCATGAACGGCCGTTTTTATAAAGAAGAATGCATGGAAAAGATCATTCTTCCTTTTTTTAAGTCTCATAAAGATCCCGTTAAATTCTGGCCCGACTTGGCAACCTGCCATTGCAGCACAGAGATCATAAATTGGTATCGAAACAACATTGCATTGATTTCATACCAACAATCTTCAATCCACCAAATTACCCGCAGTATCGCCCAATATAATTATTATATTGGGTTAGTAAGAAAAATAATTAAAAAAAACAATGTAAAATGATTAAAAATCCATCGGGAATATACAAATGGTTGGAAAAAAAGGGCCAAATGAGACTTCTTCCACTACTGTGCAGAAATTGATGTGTCGCATAATACCAAAAGTGCGCAAACTCATACGCAATGTGGCACAATAATTTAATTGCACTATTTTTAATCCATAGCTGAATAAAATACCTACAAAATGACACCGTAGCTTATTGCTGGCCTGTTCCAAGCTTGACCAGTGGCAATGACACTCCCTTTCCGTCCACCAGGTGTCGAATTTCCCTCGCTATTAAAAGAACGAAAGAATGGGCACCGGAAATTCGACAGAATGGGCACCGGCTATTCGAAAGAACGAAAGAATGGGCACCGGAAAAAGTACCTTTACGACGACACGCCTAGCAAAATTTGATGCCACAGATTAATTTTTCAATGAATGTTGCTCAAAACAAAACCAAATATTTATCAAAAGTTGTAGATTAATATGCCATTTATTTGAAAAAATAAAGTGGAATGGTTACGTCACTAAAAATCGTTAAAAACGGGCCTTCCTTTGGCCCGAAAATACCGAAGTCCCCCCTTCACCGACATGAAGGTTGTCGTTGGGGTCTTCACGACCGGTTTTGAAACGCCTATACTCGTCATAAACTTTGCCACTGGATAGACCACCGTCACCACAAACTTATTGCATCAATTCGGTAAACGTTTTATCGAGTTTAAAAGCTAAACATGATGGTGGATTTTTAGCCATTCAGATTGCTTGTAATGACCACCCAAACATACTGCCATTTTAGTCGCCATAACTTTGCTTCCAATGGACCAAATGCCATGAAATTTTGACTGAAAGTCCCTAAAGGATGCACCTTTCAAACACTTTCAAACTTTCCTATGCAAAAAGTCCTGTTTTCTTTACGACAGACCATGTATTTTAAAGTGGAATAACTCCGCTATTTTGAGGGCCAATTTTGGAAAATTAACAAGATCTATTTAGGTTCGACTGTGCCGTTTATTGATTATTTGATACGAAATACGACATCGATCAAAGGGCCGGTTTCGTTCGACACACAAAACGTGCAGCCGTGAGCGCACATCGCGCTGAAGCGCGAATGAGATGGCTGGATGAGACGGAAATACTTTCAGCCGCGCTCATCGTCAACGCTTGAAAGCGCGTCGGACCTGGATCGAATCCCGGACTCGGCACCACGATTTGATGCACCTTCTTCCGCATAATTGTTGCACCTTTTGCATAAATCAATGCATCTAATTCCGTCGTCCGATTATGATAGAACGTTTCACGAATTAATTTGAACTAATTTGAGCAGCTGTTTCGTGTTCAGCCGGAACAGCCGGCAGAAAATGCATTTTCCATCTTTCTAGCCTCATTTATACGTCGAAAAAGTGTGCATGCACAAATGATGCATTTTTTGCTCGATTATACAAGTGCATTTATGCCACGAAACGACGAGGAATAGAACTGCCGTTCTTAAGATAAAATAGACGGGAATGATGATCCCTTTTTTTCACACCGTTTTCCACGGTTGTAATAAGGCAGAATGATCATCTCACCTTCTCCGCAAAGGTGCTGCCGGTGTTACGATGAAGCACACAGATCAGGGTACGAAAACCGTGAAAGAAAAGATGATCATCGGCCGAACTAAGCGGTAATAAAAAAGCAGCGCGATCTCCGCCCACGCCAGCAAGGAAGGACGCGTGTGTCCCTTGCGTGGGCGAAAGTTTAGGAAGGGATGAATATGTTTATCTTCATGGTCATATACGCATCATTCTCTATCACAAAAATCGTCACAAAGCATCGCTGTCTAGCCTGTCTCGAGATCACAAGAAATGAAAGGGTTAAAGTGGTGCTGGGAAAAAAGGCTAAAACAAATGGATACTTTTGCTTACTTGCGCAGCGTTGCCTCACCAGTAAAGGATCAGCATTACAATAGAATTGTTAACAATTACATTACATTACAATTGAATTGTTGAGCATAAGGATGTGAACTACGCGTTGGTGATAAGCACCGAAAATGGCGGTGTTCGTTGCAACCAGTACCAAAAGAAAAGGATCGGGAGCTGGTCTCGTGTTGTGGGCGGAGATCGCGCCGCGTATCCTCGTCGATTCCTGGCATAACTGAACTCAAATGTGGTTCGATAATCATGCAAAAAGAATATGATTTGTGCATGTACATCGTACAAACTTGTTCAACGAAAGAATGAGACAGAAAAATGCATGTTCTGCCCGGCAGGTTTCTTAGCTGTGGTGCTACAGGAAAAGCGTCCAATGTTAAGGGAAAATGATAAAAAATCAATTCGTGACAAGGTCTGCCATTATTGTACGACAATTAGAAGCGTTCTTGTAACGGTAAAACACGAGAATTATGCGAAAAAAGGCGAATCAAATCGCGGTGTCAAATCTGCTTTCGTATCCCGATCTCTGTACCTTCGTGGAAAACTTTTTGTTCAGCATATTGTTTGCTTTCTATTACAATCATTTAGTCTTCTTTTACGCGTTGATATCACAAAAGCGTGGAATGCTGACCGCGTGCGTGCCTATTTATATCTTTGCACTCGCAGGTTCTGTTTGTTTTCCCAGCCCTAACATTTGTAAGGCTTTATGCTTCATGTTATTTTTGGCAACGTCGAAGGCGCTTCGGTGACTTTATGAATTTTAGAAAATACATGCATTTTTTGTCAAAACGCACGGTCACCACACGGTTAGTCGTATTGACGAAGCGTTTGTGATCAATTGATTTGCAATAAATCATTTAGCCCAGTGCGTTAATTTTTCATTTTGGCTCTCCCAAAACCTATTTTGTATTTGTAATGTAGTGATGTATGTTTGTCTGAGTTGGGTGTGTATGTGGATGAAGGAATGTGAATGAGGGGATTTGATGATAGGATTCGGAGAACCAAAATGAAAAGCTAACGTACTGAACTAAATGATTTAGTGAAAATCAACCGATCACAAACGCTTCATCAATACGACGACTAACCGCGTTACCCCGTGCTGCTGCGTTTTGACAAACAAGCCACGCGCTCTTCCCTGCCAACCCCGTCCCCCTTCAAGGGAATGGAACATTCCGCGCAGAATGTGTCGGGTTTCATACCGGCCACTGGATGTTTGTTGCCGATTGTTCTGCTGTTGGAATGCTGATCCTTTACTGGTGAGGCAACGCTGCGCAAGTAAGCAAAAGTATCCATTTGTTTTAACCTTTTTTCCCAGCACCACTTTAACCCTTTCATTTCTTGTGATCTCGAGACAGGCTAGACAGCGATGCCTTGTGACGATTTTGTGACCCACGCAAGGGACACACGCGTTCTTCCTTGCTGGCGTGGGCGGAGATCGCGCTGCTTTTTTATTACCGCTTAGTTCGGCCGATGATCATCTTTTCTTTCACGGTTTTCGTACCCTGATCTGTGTGCTTTGTTAGCAGCAGCTGCTGCACCTTTGCGGAGAAAGTGAGATGATCATTCTGCTTCGTTACAGCCGTGGCGTACGGTGCGGATTTTTTTTGAATCAATCGCAGAAAAAATGAAGAAGTTATAGATTTTTGAAAATCCGCGTTTCATAGAAGGCTCCATGCATCGCGCTACTTATAACAGCGTTTCCCGTAAAACCAACGATTTCAAAGTCGGTGTCCATCGTACCGTAAAAACTACTTGGCCGATCGATTTGAAATTTTTAACACATAATCTGTACACTTTTTAATTTTTTTTTTAACACATAATCTAAAAATTGGAAATTCATCAAAAACTCGAGAAGGCTACCTGGATAAACTTATCTTCCATCTTATCTTCTTAATCTTCCAAACGAGTATCGATTGGTATTTTTCTGACGACCCATCATGCAGTTACGATGGGCACCGGGAAAAAGTATCTTTTTGCAGACGCACCTTCATGAATTTGATGTCATGGCTAAAGTTTTTAATAAATCTTCCCTAAAACAGAACCGAATCGTTGTCAAAAGTTGCAGTTTAATAAGACAGTCATTTGAAAAAATCAAGTGGAATGGTTACGTCACAATCGTAAAAAATTATGCTTTTTTTCGGTCAGAAATTACCGAAGCCCCTCCCTTAAGCCATTTAACTGAATATACAAACCATATGCCATGTTTCATTAATTTAAATGCAACTGCCTGGAAGGGGGGAAGGTGTAGAAAGGAGGTATTAGGAATAGGTATGTACTAACCTTAAAAAAAACCAATTTTGCAATTTAAAATAATTGTTCAGCGCCTGCAAGTCATACAAATCGAAGGAGATATGATATTGTATGGGCGTCATTACACAAAATCATAAATAAAACAAACAAAAGTTAGAAGGTGGACCTTACCAGCGGGCTGAATTCGGGCCCTACAAAACCAGCGAGAGCGAATCGATAAACCCCCCCCCCCCCCTGGTTTCTCTCTTTCTCTCTCAGGACAGGTGATATTAGTTAGCAAGACTGGCACCGCTGGGATGGAGTTGGTGATTGTTTTAAAACTTTATTTGTAGTAAAATTGTCTTCTGCTTTTTTGTTGTTGTTGTTGTTGTTGCTGTTGTTGTTTGCTTAATCGGTACCGCTGGCACGTGTAACTAGATGCTCTATGCAATAATGCTATTTATGTTATAATGTCGTAGAAACAGGGATCATTTTGTATTTGCGGGGATCGTCCATCTATCTTGTTGTTTCTTTTCCTCCTTCTCCTTCATTCCCATGCCTTCCTCTTTTTTGGCCAAAATTCTTGTATTTGGGTGTGCTTTTGTCCCTCACCTATCCCCCCCTCCCCCCACCCCACCATCACTTCTTCTACCCCTCTCTTTCTGTTCTTTTTTTTAAACATATATAATGACGGACGAGCCGTATGCTTCTCTTTCTGTTCTTGCTCTTATCTCTCTAAGCTTCCGGTCACCGTATGACCATTACCCGAGTAGCATTGTTGCATTACTTTCGTTGGGATGAGGGAAGAAACGGCGCAATCCTCGTGTTGAGTTTGGCGTCCTGTTCTTCGCAAGTGGCGCTCCGGTTTAAGGGGGGGGGGCTTCGGTATTTAATTTTTTTTTGTGATATATATTTTTCACATTTTTCCTGCAGTGCTGATCCTTTCAAGAGTGTTGTGTAAAAGTTTTGGATCAATCGCAGAAACAATGAAGAAGTTATATTAGATTTTTTAAAAATCTGCGTTTCATACAAGGATCCATGCAGCTTGCTACGTTGAAGAGCGTTTCCCAAAACCAACGTTTTCAAAGTCGGTGCCCATCGTACCGTAAAAACTACTGAACCGATCGTTTTGAAATTTTTAACACATAATCTGTACACTCTTTGCCAGGTAGTCCCGTCGAGATTTCATGAAAATTGTTGATACTTTTTTCTAAAGAAATCTGTAAAAATCGTATTTTTAGGCCAAATTACAAAAAGCATCACTTTTTCAACTTCAAAAATCGGCCAAACCCCGAAAAATACGAAATTCAACAAAAACTCGACGGGAATACCTAGATAAACTTATAATCTTTCAAACGAGTATCGAGGTGTATTTTTCTGATGACCCATCACGCAGCTACGATGGGCACTGGTAAAAAGTATCTTTTCGAAGACACGACTGCTTAAATTTAATGTCATGGATGAAGTTTTTAATCAATCTTAAAATAAAAATCCCCAAAATAAAAATAAATATTCATCAAAAAATGTAGATTAATATACCGTGTACTTGAAAAAATAAAGTTGAATGGTTGCGTCACAAAAAATAGTATAAAACGATCCTTGTTTTTCCAATTTAATGCGGCGAATGCAATCGTAGTTTGAAATGATCAAATCAGAATAATTCTTCTCTAATTTCTTATTTAAAAAAAGGAATGCTTTTTCTGAGTCTCGGTCTCGGAGGCCGGCTTAAAAAAATCCAACAATCGCAAAAGAATGCTGCAATCGGAATAACCACAAATGTAAAATTTATATTTATTTCATGTTCATGAGTGTTAGTTTTTTCTGATTTTTAGATAAAACTGAAGACACTGACGATGTCTAATAGCACTGCCTCTCTTTTGAGGCTTCTTGTTCAAAACTCTTAGCGTGTTATTTAAAAACAAAACTTTATTTAATTTAAAAGAAAACTTCTAAACTAATTTAAAATTATCTGAGTTCTCTGAAAACCCCCGTTGAAAAACGTTGAATAAATTGGAAGGAAAAGTGCAAGAACGGGGCGCCGAGTGCGAAAAACAGGAGGCCAAACTTTCTTTTTATTTTGAAAACCTAGTGACCCACGGCGTTCTATATTTAGACGTCTATTTCTGGACATCATTCCCCCACCATACAAAGCTGGCTTCCCCTCTTTTCCCCTCTTTACTCCATTCCGCTCTGCGCGAGTCCATCAACCTGCGTTCATGAAGGATTGGAATGCAACACGAGGATATTCCAATTTATTTGCAGCATTAAAATCAATCGTAATTTAAAATGATCAAATCAGAATAACTTTCTTATTTAAAAAAAAGGAATTCTGTTTCCGAGTCTCGGTCTCGGAGGCCGGCTTAAAAAAATCCAACAATCGCAAAAGAATGCTGCAATCGGAATAACCACAAATGTAAAATTTATATTTATTTCATGTTCATGAGTGTTAGTTTTTTCTGATTTTTAGATAAAACTAAGACACTGACGATGTCTAACAGCACTGCCTCTCTTTTGAGGCTTCTTGTTCAAAACTCTTAGCGTGTTATTTAAAAACAAAACTTTATTTAATTTAAAAGAAAACTTCTAAACTAATTTAAAATTATCTGAGTTCTCTGAAAACCCCCGTTGAAAAACGTTGAATAAATTGGAAGGAAAAGTGCAAGAACGGGGCGCCGAGTGCGAAAAACAGGAGGCCAAACTTTCTTTTTATTTTGAAAACCTAGTGACCCACGGCGTTCTATATTTAGACGTCTATTTCTGGACATCATTCCCCCACCATACAAAGCTGGCTTCCCCTCGTTTCCCCTCTTTACTCCATTCCGCTCTGCGCGAGTCCATCAACCTGCGTTCATGAAGGATTGGAATGCAACACGAGGATATTCCAATTTATTTGCAGCATTAAAATCAATCGTAATTTAAAATGATCAAATCAGAATAACTTTCTTATTTAAAAAAAGGAATTCTGTTTCCGAGTCTCGGTCTCGGAGGCCGGCTTAACAAAATCCTACAATCGCAAAAGAATGCTGCAATCGGAATAACCACAAATGTAAAATTTATATTTATTTCATGTTCGTGAGTGTTAATTTTTTCTGATTTTTACATAAAACTGAAGACACTGACGATGTCTAACAGCACTGCCTCTCTTTTGAGGCTTCTTGTTCAAAACTCTTAGCGTGTTATTTAAAAACAAAACTTTATTTAATTTAAAAGAAAACTTCTAAACTAATTTAAAATTATCTGAGTTCTCTGAAAACCCCCGTTGAAAAACGTTGAATAAATTGGAAGGAAAAGTGCAAGAACGGGGCGCCGAGTGCGAAAAACAGGAGGCCAAACTTTCTTTTTATTTTGAAAACCTAGTGACCCACGGCGTTCTATATTTAGACGTCTATTTCTGGACATCATTCCCCCACCATACAAAGCTGGCTTCCCCTCTTTTCCCCTCTTTACTCCATTCCGCTCTGCGCGAGTCCATCAACCTGCGTTCATGAAGGATTGGAATGCAACACGAGGATATTCCAATTTATTTGCAGCATTAAAATCAATCGTAATTTAAAATGATCAATTCAGAATAACTTTCTTATTTAAAAAAAAGGAATTCTGTTTCCGAGTCTCGGTCTCGGAGGCCGGCTTAAAAAAATCCAACAATCGCAAAAGAATGCTGCAATCGGAATAACCACAAATGTAAAATTTATATTTATTTCATGTTCATGAGTGTTAGTTTTTTCTGATTTTTAGATAAAACTGAAGACACTGACGATGTCTAACAGCACTGCCTCTCTTTTGAGGCTTCTTGTTCAAAACTCTTAGCGTGTTATTTAAAAACAAAACTTTATTTAATTAAAAAAAAAACTTCTAAACTAATTTAAAATTATCTGAGTTCTCTGAAAACCCCCGTTGAAAAACGTTGAATCGATTGGAAGGAAAAGTGCAAGAACGGGGCGCCGAGTGCGAAAAACAGGAGGCCAAACTTTCTTTTTATTTTGAAAACCTAGTGACCCACGGCGTTCTATATTTAGACGTCTATTTCTGGACATCATTCCCCCACCATACAAAGCTGGCTTCCCCTCTTTTCCCCTCTTTACTCCATTCCGCTCTGCGCGAGTCCATCAACCTGCGTTCATGAAGGATTGGAATGCAACACGAGGATATTCCAATTTATTTGCAGCATTAAAATCAATCGTAATTTAAAATGATCAAATCAGAATAACTTTCTTATTTAAAAAAAGGAATGCTTTTTCCGAGTCTCGGTCTCGGAGGCCGGCTTAACAAAATCCAACAATCGCAAAAGAATGCTGCAATCGGAATAACCACAAATGTAAAATTTATATTTATTTCATGTTCGTGAGTGTTAATTTTTTATGATTTTTAGATAAAACTGAAGACACTGACGATGTCTAACAGCACTGCCACTCTTTTGAGAAGGTTTGGCATCTTGTTCAAAACTCTAAGCGTGTTATTTTAAAACAAAACTTTATTTAATTTAAAAGAAAACTTCTAAACTAATTTAAAATTATCTGAGTTCTCTGAAAACCCCCGTTGAAAAACGTTGAATAAATTGGAAGGAAAAGTGCAAGAACGGGGCGCCGAGTGCGAAAAACAGGAGGCCAAACTTTATTTTTATTTTGAAAACCTAGTGACCCACGGCGTTCTATATTTAGACGTCTATTTCTGGACATCATTCCCCCACCATACAAAGCTGGCTTCCCCTCTTTTCCCCTCTTTACTCCATTCCGCTCTGCGCGAGTCCATCAACCTGCGTTCATGAAGGATTGGAATGCAACACGAGGATATTCCAATTTATTTGCAGCATTAAAATCAATCGTAATTTAAAATGATCAAATCAGAATAACTTTCTTATTTAAAAAATGGAATGCTTTTTCCGAGTCTCGGTCTCGGAGGCCGGCTTAAAAAAATCCAACAATCGCAAAAGAATGCTGCAATCGGAATAACCACAAATGTAAAATTTATATTTATTTCATGTTCGTGAGTGTTAATTTTTTCTGATTTTTAGATAAAACTGAAGACACTGACGATGTCTAACAGCACTGCCTCTCGTTTGAGGCTTCTTGTTCAAAACTCTTAGCGTGTTATTTAAAAACAAAACTTTATTTAATTTAAAAGAAAAACTTCTAAACTAATTTAAAATTATCTGAGTTCTCTGAAAACCCCCGTTGGAAAACGTTGAATAGATTGGAAGGAAAAGTGCAAGAACGGGGCGCCGAGTGCGAAAAACAGGAGGCCAAACTTTCTTTTTATTTTGAAAACCTAGTGACCCACGGCGTTCTATATTTAGACGTCTATTTCTGGACATCATTCCCCCACCATACATGCGCCGTTTCTTCCCTTCTCCCAACTCATCTCGGGAATTGCGCGCCCTGGGCGGGCAAGTCCGAAAGATCGCGTGCGTGCGTGTGCATGTGTGCGCCCATGTGTGTGTGTGTGCGAATGTCCCCGGGGGGGGGGGGGGGGGGGGCTTATTACTAAATGCTCCTTTCACTCTCTGTGTCCTTCGTTCTCGATCGACATAAGACATCATCATCATCATTGGACGCTGTCTGCCTCCTTATTAGATCATCAAACGCATGCTGCAAGGAAATAGAGAGAGAGAGAGAGAGAGAGAGAGAGAGAGAGACAGAGAGACAGAGAGAGAGAGAGAGAGAGAGAGAGAGAGAGGCGGTGAGTCGCAGAGAAAAGGGATTTGTAAGGGGGGAACCCACGCCCGATGGCTACTTACCGGCGAGTGCAATCAGGATCTTTTAACACCTAAAGGATGACAGAGCAAGAGAAGGAGAGCGAAAAAAAACAGGAAGCGTTGTTGCGGGGATTGGAAGGGATGAAAGGGGACCTGCTCGCTACGCTACGCTCAACACTCTCACCAGCTGGCCGGCTCACGGATCTGGCGGCGGCGGCTCCATCAACCGAGAATCTTCTTGATGTAGTTACCATGGTTGTGGTGTTGTTCCGCTTTGGTGAGCGCCCGGTGCCGGTTCGGTTTGTACGGCTGGTAGTTCTCGACGTTGGAGAAGCTGTTGTGCAGCTCCGCCCCGTGCTGCTCCCCATCGTCGTGTTCCTGTTCCTCGTTCGAACCGATTTCTCCTCCTTCACCATCGAGCTCCTCCACTGTCTGTTCCTGCTCCTGGTGCTGCTGCTGATCGGGCAGACTGGAGGCTGTGGCTGTGGAGCTGCTCTCCGGACTGGCCGGTGTCGTCATCTCGGTCTCGCGAAGCGTCACCGAAACGAACGTTCCAGTGTTGTTGGCCACAATTAGCGGCGATGGCGAAGGTGACGACGATGAAGGAGTCCCGATTCCCGATTCGCTCGGCACCGTCGACTTTCCTTGCTGGACATCGTTCGAATCGATCGTGGCGGTTGTGGTGGTGCCATCGCTCGACGCTGGCACCTCACTCGCAGTCGCTGGTGTGTCCGTCGTGCGTCCCTCGGTGGCATCCAACCCTTCCATGGTTGAGGGATGGACTGGCGTCGTCTGGATGGTGGTGGTGGTGGTGGTGATAACCGGTGGCGTCACCGTCGTCAGTGGTGGTTCGGTGTGCGGCCGGGCCGAGATGAAGCGCGCTTTCACCAGCAGCATCGGCGGGATGAAGTGATCACCGGTGATGACTTCTTTGCGGGGTGTTGTCGGCAAGATGTGGCTAGCGGTGGTCGTCGGTGTGACGGATGCCAACGTCGTCGTCGTCGTCGTCGTCGTCGTTGGCGTTGGCGGCGTTGTGGCCGTTACCGGCGTGCTAGCGGGTTGCGTCACCGTGTCATCGTCACCCGGATCGGTGGCTCGGCGTAATCGGGAGTCCGCCGTCGTGAGACCCTCAACCGGTGGGACGGGCGAGGGAGAGAGGGATGGAAGGAGCGGAGTGGCACGTTCGGACGGTTCGACCAGCGGATAGTCCCCGTCGGCCGTCGGTTTCGCCGCCTCCTGGATGATGTCGATCGGTTGCGTGTGCTCCGGTTCGTCCAGCTGCTGCTGCGCCTGCTGTTGCGGCTGATCTCCCATCATACGCTCTTCCTCCTCCTCCTCTTCCTCCTCCTCTTCCTCCTGCTCACGCTCACGCTCTTCCTCCTCTTCGGCCAGCTCTTCCGTGTCCAGTCCACCGTATCCGGGCACCGCAGCCGCCTTCTTCACGTAGTGCAGCTTCTTCTCGTACAGCGGTGAGTACTTCTTGGCGTAACCGTGCACCTTCCGGACCGGTGCACCGCTGGCGGTGGCTGAGCTCGGCGCGTCGCCATCGCCACCATCGATCGCCGTTCGTTCGCTCTCACGCATCAATCCCTGCAGGTTGAACTTTTTGATCACGTTCTTCACCGTGTCCTCGATCTGGTTCGAGTTGATCACAATACTGTCAATGTTGGAGCCGCTAGTACTGCTGCTACTACTACTACTACTACTACTACCAACGCTGCTACTGCTGCTGCTGCTGATGATGTCATCATCATTGCTGGACACCACCGTCAGGATGTCGTGCTCGAGGATTGGTTGCAACGCGGCACCCATCGATGTGGTATCGGTGGCGTTGACGACGACGGCCACGTTCGTGACGGACGCCATCAATCGGTTGTTATTGTTGTTGTTGTTGCTGGTGTCAGTGGTGGTGGTGAGGGCTGACGCGAGATCCTCCGTCTCGCTGCACTGCAACTGCTGAACGATACTGTCCCGGTCCTGTTTGCCCTGGCAGCTGATGTGCTTCGTGCCGGACTCGCCACAGTCCCGGGCCAGCTGCACCGTGCCACTGTCCGACATGTACTGCACCGTCAGCGACGGTATCGAAGTGATCGTACAGTCTGCCGCCCAGCTGGGCACTAAAAAATAGACGGAGGCCGAGAAAGAGCGAAAAAGAGAGAGAGAGAGAGTGAGACTAATTGTAGTAATTCTAGTGACCTGATCAAACCCTTACCCGGCAGCTCGCAGAGGAATGCAGCGGTCTCGGGACCACCGCAGCGTAGGGCATGCCATCGGAAGTCGCGCGTCGGATCGACCACCGCGCACAGCGGTTGCTCCATGGCGGGCAATTCCTCCGCCCAGTAGCCACTACTGCCCGGATCGAGTGCCTTGGAGCTGCTGCAGGAAGTGTGCACAGAACGTGAAGCGCATTATTATTATTTTAATTGTTATTATTATTATTATTATTATTCCACACTTACGCCCAGGCGAAGCGGGCAGAGTTTTCCGGGCGCATCAGCCCAATCCACACCGCACTGGTGACGTCCAGCTCCTTCAGGAAGGCACGCGTTGCATCGAACTGCACTCCATTGTCCACTGGCAAACAGACAGAAGTGAAAAGAGAACAAACCAAAAAAACATATAGTGCACGTAATAGTGAGGGAAATTCGACACCTGGTGGACGGAAAGGGAGTGTCATTGCCACTGGTCAAGCTTGGAACAGGCCAGCAATAAGCTACGGTGTCATTTTGTAGGTATTTTATTCAGCTATGGATTAAAAATAGTGCAATTAAATTATTGTGCCACATTGCGTATTATTTTACGCACTTTTGGTTTTATGCGACACATCATTTGCTGCACAGTAGTGGAAGAAGTCTCAGTTGGCCCATTTTTTCCCACCAGTTGTACGTTACGGCTCATTTTACATTTTTTCTTCAGTTCTTGTTTCATAATAGCCCAATAATGTTATTGGACGATACTGTGGGCAATTTGGTGGATGGAAGATTGTTGGTGTGAAATCAACGCTGTTGTTTCGATACCAATTTATGATCTCTGTGCTGCAATGGCAGGTTGCCAAGTCGGGCCAGAACTTAACGGGATCTTTATGAGACTTAAATAAAGGAAGAATGATCTTTTCCAGGCATTCTTCTTTGAACAAACGGCCGTTCATGGACCATCCCGTGATGAAAACTTTCTTTTCCAAACCACAACTACAGGTTGCTTGCCAAATGAGCAGTTTACGGGCAATTTTATCATCGTAAATGAGCTAAAACCTTCTTATCGTATTTCCTCTATGATTGCTAAAGTCAAATTTGCCTCCCGGTATTTGTCAAAATGCAGTTTTACGTGTGATTCATCATCCAACAAACCGCATGGTTCAAAGTCGGTCAGCAATCGTTCGTACGGCTTCATTGCACGGATTTTGGCAATCAAGCGATTGTTCTATGGAACTATTTGGCTCTCTTCTGGCTTGATAGTATCTCACAGCTTCCCATAAAAGTATTTGTCGCACTCTGATTGCACCGGTCGTGGGTTTTTTGGTCAAATTACACTTAGAGATTCCAGGATCGGTTGAAAACTGTTTGATTAAGTTTTAGCCGTCGAATTGGGCATGTGATACGCTTCATCGTCTGTTTTATTATGCTCGCGATTCAACGTAATAATCCCTCAGTAACGTTTGAATATGATATTTCGAGCTTTGCTGGAAATTTCGGGGATTTATTCTCCAGTTTTTCTTTTAACTTATTACCAAAACAAGGATCATTTTTGACCATTTTTTGTGATGTAACCATTCAATTTTGTTCTTTGAAATGAATGGCATGTTAAACAACAACTTTTGAACAACAACTTACTTCGCTCTATTTTGGAGGATATTCATTAAAAACTTCACCCAGGGTATCAAATTTAGGAAGCTGCGTCTTCGAAAAGATACTTTTTCCGGTGCCCATCGTGGCTGCGTGATGGGTTATCAGAAAAATACAAATCGATACTCGTTTGAAAGATTATAAGATTATCTAGGTAGCCCCGGAGAGTTTTTGTTGATATTTCAATTTTTCGATTTTTGGCAGATTTTTGAAGTTGAAAAAGTGATGCTTTTTGTCATTTTGCCTAAAAACACAATTTTTAAAGATTTGTTTAGAAAAACGTATTAACAATTTTCATGATATCTTTACGGGACTATCTGGCAAAGAGTGTACAGATTATGTGTTAAAAATTTCAGATCGATCTGTCGAGAAGTTTTTACGGTACAATGGGCACCGACTTTGTAAACGTTGGTTTTGGGAAACGCTCTTCAAAGTAGCGCGCTGCATGGAGCCTTCAATGAAACGCGGATTTTGAAAAATCTATAACTTCTTCATTTTTTCTGCGATTGATCCAAAAAAATTCCGCACTGTGCTCCACGGCTGTAACGAAGCAGAATGATCATCTCACTTTCTCCGCAAAGGTGCAGCAGTTGCTGGCAACAAAGCACACAGATCAGGGTACGAAAACCGTGAAAGAAAAGATGATCGTCGACCGAACTAAGCGGTAATAGAAATGCAGCGCGATCTCCGCCCACGCCAGCAAGGAAGAACGCGTGTGTCCCTTGCGTGGGTCACAAAATCGTCCCAAGGCATCGCTGTCTAGCCTGTCTCGAGATCACAAGAAAAACGAAAGGGTCAAAGAGGTGCTGGGAAAAAAGGCCAAAACAAATGGATACTTTTGCTTACTTGCGCAGCGTTGCCTCGCCAGTACAGGATCAGCATTCCAATAGCAGAACAATCGGTAACAACATCCAGTGGCCGGTACGAAACCCAGCACAATCTGCGCGGAAAGTTCCATTCCCTTGAAGGGGGACGGGGTTGGCAGGGAAGAGCGCGTGGCTTGTTTGTCAAAACGCAGCAGCACGGGGTAACGCGGTTAGTCGTCGTATTGATGTAGCGTTTGTGATCGATTGATTTTCACTAAGTCATTTAGCTCAGTGCGTTAATTTCTCAGTTTGGTTCCCTCCCAATCATCAAATCTCCTCATTCACATTCCTTCATCCACATACACACCCAACTCAAAATGCAAATAGGATTTGGGAGGATCTAACTGGAAAATTAACGCCCTGGGCTAAATGATTTATTGAAAATCAATTGGTCACAAACGCTTCGTCAATACGACTAACCGTGTGGTGACCGTGCGTTTTGACAAAAAAAATGCATGTATTTTCTAATATTCATAGTCACCGAAGCGCCTTCGACGTTGCCAAAAATAACATGAAGCATAGAGCCTTACAAATGTTAGGGCTGGGAAAACAAACAGAACCTGCGAGTGCAAGGATATAAATAGGCACGCGCGCGGTCAGCATTCCACGCTTTTGTGATATCAACGCGTAAAAGAAGACTAAATGATTGTAATAGAAAGCAAACAATATGCTGAACAAAAAGTTTGCCACGAAAGGTACAGAGATCGGGATACGAAAGCAGATTTGACACCGCGATTTGATTCGCCCTTTTTCGCATAATTCTCGTAAAACACGAGAATACACAAGACAAGAATGCTTCTAATTGTCGTACAATAATGGCAGACCTTGTCACGAATTGATTTTTTATCATTTTCCCTTAACATTGGACGTTCTTCCTGTTGCAGAACAGCTAAGAAACCTGCCGGGCAGAACATGCATTTTTCTGTCTCATTCTTTCGTTGAACAAGTTTGTACGATGTACATGCACAAATCATATTCTTTTTGCATGATTATCGAACCACATTTGAGTTCAGTTATGCCAGGAATCGACGAGGATACGCAGCGCGATCTCCGCCCACAACACGAGACCAGCTTCCGATCCTTTTCTTTTGGTACTGGTTGCAACGAACACCGCGATTTTCGGTGCTTATCACCAACGCGTAGCTCACATCCTTATGCTCAACAATTCTATTGTAATGTAATGTAATTGTTAACAATTCTATTGTAATGCTGATCCTTTACTGATGAGGCAACGCTGCGCAAGTAAGCAAAAGTATCCATTTGTTTTAGCCTTTTTTTCCCAGCACCACTTTAACCCTTTCGTTTTTCTTGTGATCTCGAGACAGGCTAGACAGCGATGCCTTGTGACGATTTTTGTGATAGAGAATGATGCGTATATGACCATGAAGATAAACATAATCATCCCTTCCTAAACTTTCGCCCACGCAAGGGACACACGCGTTCTTCCTTGCTGGCGTAGGCGGAGATCGCGCTGCATTTTTATTACCGCTTAGTTCGGTGGACGATCATCTTTTCTTTCACGGTTTTCGTACCCTGATCTGTGTGCTTCATCGTAACACCGGCAGCACCTTTGCGGAGAAGGTGAGATGATCATTCTGCCTCATTACAACCGTGGAAAACGGTGTGAAAAAAGGGATCATCATTCCCGTCTATTTTATCTTAAGAACGGCAGTTCTATTCCTCGTCGTTTCGTGGCATAAATGCACTTGTATAATCAAGCAAAAAATGCATCATTTGTGCATGCACACTTTTCTTGGACGAATAAATGAGGCTAGAAAGGTGGAAAATGCATTTTCTGCCGGCTGTTCCGGCTGAACACGAAACAGCTGCTCAAATGGGATCAAATTAAGTCGTGAAACGTTCTATCATAATCGGACGACGGAATTAGATGCATTTATTTATGCAAAAGGTGCGGCAATTATGCGCAAGAAGGTGCATCAAATCATGGTGCCGAGTCCGGGATTCGATCCAGGTCCGACGCGCTTTCAAGCGTTGACGATGAGCGCGGCTGAAAGTATTTCCGTCTCATCCAGCCATCTCATTCGCGCTTCAGCGCGATGTGCGCTCACGGCTGCACGTTTTGTGTATCGAACGAAACCGGCCCTTTGATCGATATCGATGTCGTATTTCGTATCAAATAATCAATAAACGGCACAGTCGAACCTAAATAAATCTTGTTCATTTTCCAAAATTGGTCCAAAAATAGCGGAGTTAATCAACTTTAAAATACATGGTCTGTCGTAAAGTAAACAGGACTTTTTGCATAGGAAAGTTTGAAAGTGTTTGAAAGGTGCATCCTTTAGGGACTTTCAGTCAAAATTTCATGGCATTTGGTCCATTGGAAGCGAAGTTATGGCGACTAAAATGGCAGTATGTTTGGGTGGTCATTACAAGCAATCTGAATGGCTAAAAATCCACCATCATGTTTAGCTTTTAAACTCGATAAAACGTTTACCGAATTGATGCAATAAGTTTGTGGTGATGATTCAGTCTATTCAGTAGCAAAGTTTTTAGCAGTATTCGCGTTTCACAAACCCGGTCGTGAAGACCCCAACGACAACGTTCATGTCGGTGAAGGGGGGACTTCGGTATTTTCGGGCCAAAAACAGGCCCGTTTTTAACGATTTTTAGTGACGTAACCATTCTACTTTATTTTTTCAAATAAATGGCATATTAATCTACAACCTTTGATAAATATTTGGTATTGTTTTGAGCAACATTCATTGAAAAATTAATCTGTGGCATCAAATTTTGCTAGGCGTGTCGTCGTAAAGGTACTTTTTCCGGTGCCCATCGTAGCGACATGACGGGTCATCTGAAATCGATACAAATCGATATTTGTTAGAAAGATTATAAGTTTATCTAGGTAGCCCCGGAGAGTTTTGTGGTAATTTTCCTATTTTTCGATTTTTGGCAGATTTTTGATGTTGAAAAAGTGATGCTTTTTGTCATTTTGTCTAAAAACACGATTTGTTTAGAAAAAAGTATCAACAATTTTCATGAAATCTCGACGGGGCTACCTGACAAAAAGTGTACAGATTATGTGTTTTAAATTTTTAATTTATGTTAAATATCAGATCGATCTGTCTAGAAGTTTTTACGGTACAATGGGCACCGACTTTGTAAACGTTGGTTTTGGGAAACGCTCTTCAAAGTAGCGCGCTGCATGGAGCCTTCAATGAAACGCGGATTTTCAAAAATCTATAACTTCTTCATTTTTTCTGCGATTGATCCAAAAAAATTCCGCACTGTGCTCCACGGCTGTAACGAAGCAGAATGATCATCTCACTTTCTCCGCAAAGGTGCAGCAGTTGCTGGCAACAAAGCACACAGATCAGGGTACGAAAACCGTGAAAGAAAAGATGATCGTCGACCGAACTAAGCGGTAATAGAAATGCAGCGCGATCTCCGCCCACGCCAGCAAGGAAGAACGCGTGTGTCCCTTGCGTGGGTCACAAAATCGTCACAAGGCATCGCTGTCTAGCCTGTCTCGAGATCACAAGAAAAACGAAAGGGTTAAAGAGGTGCTGGGAAAAAAGGCCAAAACAAATGGATACTTTTGCTTACTTGCGCAGCGTTGCCTCGCCAGTAAAGGATCAGCATTCCAATAGCAGAACAATCGGCAACAACATCCAGTGGCCGGTACGAAACCCAGCACAATCTGCGGAAAGTTCCATTCCCTTGAAGGGGGACGGGGTTGGCAGGGAAGAGCGCGTGGCTTGTTTGTCAAAACGAAGCAGCACGGGGTAACGCGGTTAGTCGTCGTATTGATGTAGCGTTTGTGATCGATTGATTTTCACTAAGTCATTTAGCTCAGTGCGTTAATTTCTCAGTTTGGTTCCCTCCCAATAATCAAATCTCCTCATTCACATTCCTTCATCCACATACACACTCAACTCAAAATGCATATAGGATTTGGGAGGATCTAACTGGAAAATTAACGCCCTGGGCTAAATGATTTATTGAAAATCAATTGGTCACAAACGCTTCGTCAATACGACTAACCGTGTGGTGACCGTGCGTTTTGACAAAAAAAATGCATGTATTTTCTAATATTCATAAAGTCACCGAAGCGCCTTCGACGTTGCCAAAAATAACATGAAGCATAGAGCCTTACAAATGTTAGGGCTGGGAAAACAAACAGAACCTGCGAGTGCAAGGATATAAATAGGCACGCACGCGGTCAGCATGCCACGCTTTTGTGATATCAACGCGTAAAAGAAGACTAAATGATTGTAATAGAAAGCAAACAATATGCTGAACAAAAAGTTTGCCACGAAAGGTACAGAGATCGGGATACGAAAGCAGATTTGACACCGCGATTTGATTCGCCCATTTTCGCATAATTCTCGTAAAACACGAGAATACACAAGACAAGAATGCTTCTAATTGTCGTACAATAATGGCAGACCTTGTCACGAATTGATTTTTTATCATTTTCCCTTAACATTGGACGTTCTTCCTGTTGCAGAACAGCTAAGAAACCTGCCGGGCAGAACATGCATTTTTCTGTCTCATTCTTTCGTTGAACAAGTTTGTTCGATGTACATGCACAAATCATATTCTTTTTGCATGATTATCGAACCACATTTGAGTTCAGTTATGCCAGGAATCGACGAGGATACGCGGCGCGATCTCCTCCCACAACACGAGACCAGCTCCCGATCCTTTTCTTTTGGTACTGGTTGCAACGAACACCGCCATTTTCGGTGCTTATCACCAACGCGTAGCTCACATCCTTATGCTCAACAATTCTATTGTAATGTAATGTAATTGTTAACAATTATACATTTGTTTTAGCCTTTTTTCCCAGCACCACTTTAACCCTTTCGTTTTTCTTGTGATCTCGAGACAGGCTAGACAGCGATGCCTTGTGACGATTTTTGTGATAGAGAATGATGCGTATATGACCATGAAGATAAACATAACCATCCCTTCCTAAACTTTCGCCCACGCAAGGGACACACGCGTCCTTCCTTACTGGCGTGGGCGGAGATCGCGCTGCATTTATATTACCGCTTAGTTCGGCCGATGATCATCTTTTCTTTCACGGTTTTCGTACCCTGATCTGTGTGCTTTGTTAGCAGCAGCTGCTGCACCTTTGCGGAGAAGGTGAGATGATCATTCTGCCTCATTACAACAGTGGAAAACGGTGTGAAAAAAAGGTATCATCATTCCCGTCTATTTTATCTTAAGAACGGCAGTTCTATTCCTCGTCGTTTCGTGGCATAAATGCACTTGTATAATCAAGCAAAAAATGCATCATTTGTGCATGAACACTTGTTTTGGACGAATAAATGAGGCTAGAAAGATGGAAACTGCATTTTCTGCCGGCTGTCCCGGCTGAACACGAAACAGCTGCTCAAATTAGTTCAAATTAATTCGTGAAACGGTCTATCATAATCGGACCAAATGCCATGAAATTTTGACTGAAAGTCGAAAGAAAGAAAGGAATTAGATGCATTTATTCATGCAAAAGGTGCAACAATTATGCGCAAGAAGGTGCATCAAATCGTGGTGCCGAGTCCGGGATTCGATCCAGGTCCGGCGCGCTTTCAAGCGGCGACGATGAGCGCGGCTGAAAGTATTTCCGTCTCATCCAGCCATCTCATTCGCGCTTCAGCGCGATGTGCGCTCACGGCTGCACGTTTTGTGTGTCGAACGAAACCGGCCCTTTGATCGATGTCGTATTTCGTAACAAATAATCAATAAACGGCACAGTCGAACCTAAATAGATCTTGTTAATTTTCCAAAATTGGCCCTCAAAATAGCGGAGTTATTCCATTTTAAAATACATGGTCTGTCGTAAAGTAAACAGGACTTTTTGCATAGGAAAGTTTGAAAGTGTTTGAAAGGTGCATCCTTTAGGGACTTTCAGTCAAAATTTCATGGCATTTGGTCCATTGGAAGCAAAGTTATGGCGACTAAAGTGGCAGTATGTTTGGGTGGTCATTACAAGCAATCTGAATGGCTAAAAATCCACCATCATGTTTAGCTTTTAAACTCGATAAAACGTTTACCGAATTGATGCAATAAGTTTGTGGTGACGGTTGTCTATCCAGTGGCAAAGTTTATGACGAGTATAGGCGTTTCAAAACCGGTCGTGAAGACCCCAACGACAACGTTCATGTCGGTGAAGGGGGGACTTCGGTATTTTCGGGCCAAAGGAAGGCCCGTTTTTAACGATTTTTAGTGACGTAACCATTCCACTTTATTTTTTCAAATAAATGGCATATTAATCTACAACCTTTGATAAATATTTGGTATTGTTTTGAGCAACATTCATTGAAAAATTAATCTGTGGCATCAAATTTTGCTAGGCGTGTCGTCGTAAAGGTACTTTTTCCGGTGCCCATCGTAGCGACATGACGGGTCATCCGAAATCGATACAAATCGATATTTGTTAGAAAGATTATAAGTTTATCTAGGTAGCCTCGAAGAGTTTTGTGGTAATTTTCCTATTTTTCGATTTTTGGCAGATTTTTGATGTTGAAAAAGTGATGCTTTTTGACATCAGGAGGCTTGTACCGACCACCCAAACATACTGTCACTCTAGGCGCCATTACTTAACTTCCGCGGGGCCAAATGTCATGAAATTTGGACTGAAAGTGCCTCAAAGATGCACCTTTGAAATAAAAATTTGCACATTAATGTAGCTCCATCAGAAATGTTCTTATGAATAAAAAGTTTCGTTTACTTTGCGACAGACCATACCGGTAAGCTTCAGATGGTGCACCCTGTACTCCTATTTCACGTGCCTCACGGCAAGATTACTTCTTGCAAAGGGCAAGGGGAGTCAAGGTGATATCAGGATGTGTCCTATTTTAGAGTTGAATAACTCTGTCATTTATCAGCCGATTGTAGAAAACAAACCAGTTTTATTTAGGATATTCTATGCCATTTATTGTGCCATACTCAAAAAATGATATCGATCAAATGACCGCCTTCATTCGGCATACAAAAGGCGACCCTTTATCGGGCATTATGCATTGTTTTGGCAGCATTTAGGGAGTTATTTAGGTAATTTCAATTCTTAAGTTTGCTTGAAGTTGTTTCACAGCATTCAATTTGTTTGCAAATACCTTATTTTTCAAACAGACCCACATACTCCACCACTCTGTTCCGCGCTTCGTACGATTTAGTATTCGCTCTGTTTGTTAAACGAAAGAACGAAAGAAAAAAAAATCCGTCCGTGTCCTGCACTCCGTGGTGCTTTGCCTTCGTGGTCCCGCGATCCTCAGCTCCAATCCGACGACGCGTCGAAGTCGATGTTGGCCTTTTGAATGGCGGCTGTTACACCCAGCCAATATCGCAGTCCAGATGGCACAGAGGTGGCGAATGGGTGGCTACGATGGGTTTTAGTGTGTGTTAGTTCTTCTTCTGTACCGACCACCACCTTTTTCTTCTATTCACTACCTTCCCATCCCTCACCAAACGCAGGCGAGGATTGGCTCGATGAGGTTGACGAGGAGCGAAATTGCCCGACCACCTCCTCTATTTTGGGGCGCAAAAAAAAAACACAAAATCATCCAAAATGGTCTTTGTGTCCGTGGTGATCCTTGGTGTCCCCAGGCACACTCCGCTACGACCCCCTTTCCCCCTCACCACACTTCGAAAATGATCGAATAAATGTATAAACATGTGCATGAATAAGTAAGGCTGCTTCAAACAATCGGGTCTTGGGTCAATCGAGGAGTGAAATAGAGAATGAGATCGACAAGGAGAGAGAGAGAGAGAGAGAGAGAGAGAGAGAGAGAGAGAGAGAGAGAGAGAGAGAGAGAGAGAGAGAGTTGTGGATGGACTTAGGAAAAGGAAGGAAAACTCCGTACGTTCTGCAAACGTGAACGTCGAGCGGGGATTATGGTGGAATGGAATGGAAGTGGGTTGGTAGGTCGGTCCGGCTGGGGGTGGCAACGGCAACGGTTATTCGCGAATCCACTCCACGAGTAACCTATCCCCGTTTGCCCCCACAATGACCGACTGTCTCATGAATATTGATGTCTTCTCAACAATTTAAAGCCACCGCGATCCCTCTCCCTCTCTCTCTCTCGCTCTCTAGGTACTGAAGATGTATCTCTCTGTTGCTCCTTCTTGCTGCCTTAGAGTGGACCCCCTCCCCACACTCAGCCCCATTTGATTTGATTGTTTAGTCCCGGAACCGGAACCATATGCTCCAGAGAGAGAGAGAGAGAGAGAGAGAGAGAGAGAGAGAGAAGCTCCGTTAGAGCTCCAATCAGCCGCCACAGTGGTCGGCATAAGTAAAACCCCACCTCTATGGTCCACCACATTTTCGCCTGTAAATTCAGCGTTTTCGGTCGCAAAGGCCTTGTGATTTTTTTGCTAGAAGCTCGAACTTTCCTTTTTCTAAATCACTTGCTTTGAGCTTGATAGGTTTGATAGTCTCTTTTTGAAAATTCTTTAAGTGCGAGATGGTCGATCGCGAATGTGACAAAAGTAAAAGGCCACTTTGCAATAAATATTATTAGAACTCTGACAGAGCCCTGTGGTTACTGTATCTTTAATAGGACTTTTATTTACGTCTGTTTTAATGTTTTACGTGGCCTCCATTATTGTTTACACATGTTAAATCCACTTATCCTAGCATCTCCAGTAGAAAGTCGATTGCGCTTGGGTTTTTGCACGTAGTATGGGTGTATCAACGGACAGCAGACCCTATGTGTTCATCAGAAAACTGCTTGTTAATCATTGTTTGAACCAAGTACTAATGTCCTGGATCAGTAGCTTACAGTTTCAATTTCGAACGCTCTCGGAAAATGGATGATTGAAAAAATGTAAAAAAAACTCCAGAGATTAAGAAATCATCGAAACTAATTATCTGTTCAATCATAGCATCCCTTTCGTTGTCAATTTTGGAGCGAAGTATGCCACGGAAGATCAGCACCACATGAGTGCAGGAATGGATATGCTAAAAGACTTCCGTTTCATCCAAAACTGAGCTGAATCGTTTTCATTTCTCCCGGACATATGTTTTCATGCTTAAAGAAGGCTGGAGAAGTAGTTTATTGTTTTTAGAATAATCAATTTTGGATTGTAATGCAATACGTCGATAGAGAGTTTGATAGAAAGCAAACCATGGTATTGTTTGTTTGTTTAGTTTTTAGTTTGTTTGTTTTGACAACAGAAAGGATTCTTTGATTTATTCAGTCCAGCCCGAGGAAACAATTTTGTGGAGCAATAGGAACACGATTTTAAACGAATCGCTAAAAGTATAAGTTCTTATTGACATCTTCATCGTATTAATCGTCTAGAATCACCTTCTTCAAGCTCAGATTGCGAATTTATGGGATTTTTTAATGTAAAATTCCCATTGTGAACGATGTTTATATCAAAAACAATTATTTTACGAAGCAATACGATGAGATAATATCTGAAAACATATCTGAAAACATGCGAAAGCCATGTCAAAATGGCTGCAAATGGAAATCTGCGGTAAGAGTGGCCCATGTGAATTGATAAACATGTTTCCTTGCCGGTGGGCTTTTACTTTTGTCACATTCGCGATCGACCATCTCGCACTTAAAGAATTTTCTAAAAGAGATTATCAAACCTATCAAGCTCGACATAAGTGATTTGGAGAGAGGAAAGTTAGAGCGTCTAGCAAAAAAATCATAAGGCCTTTGCGACCGAACATGACGAATTTACAGTCGAAAATGTGGTGGACCATAGAGGTGGGGTTTTACTTATGCCGACCACTGTACGTTAGCCAAGGGCAAAGGACAACCGGTGCACCCACGTGTGTGTATGTGTGTGTGTGTGTGTGTGTTAGATATGAGATTTCTAGCGCACGTACCCGTTACTAGATTGGCGTGATGAAACTGACAAACGGCGTCCGCCTCGAACCAGGAGATCTTGTCGCGGAAGTAGCGATAGAACACCGAGAAGCCCTCCTGCGGCAGTGTCCACGTGTTGCTGATGTTCACCTGTTAGTGAGAAAGAGACAAAGAAAGACAGAAAGAGAGAGAAAGAGAGATTGAAAAAAAAACAGGACATTAGAATAGGGGTGCGATCATCATCATCATCATCATCATCATCATCACGTTGCTACTGCTGCTAATGGGAATGGAAAGCCCCCGAGTGAGTATGGACCACGACACATCGCACAGCCATATCACAGCTAGCATCATCCCTCATACCCCTCATTGGTTTTTTTTCAGCATTGCCGGAACGAGCTTTCTCCACCATCACCCCTCGTTTTCCTTCTCAACAAAAAAAAAAAAAAATAGCGGAAACGGGGGTGTCCTCGCTATCGCCAGCCAAGGCAGTGAATAGGCGGAAGACATAAAAGCCGCCCTCCTCCTCCTGATCCCCTTCCTATGCTCTGCTTCGTGTATATGCTGATGTGCCCTCGATTGTCGGGCGATTCGCGGTGGCTGCCTTGCACCCCCAAATGCCTTTTTATCGCTGCTTGACCTCGGAGGGCCCCCGGTGGCCCCTGGTCGTCCGGCATCCGTAGTCCGAATGGCATTTGGGGGATGACTCCACGCCACGATGACGTCACTTCCGTTCGCCACGAACAAAGACGGCTCCGTTGATGATGATGATGGTGGCGTGAGCGGTGAGCGATGAGAATGTGATTCTGGTCCCTGGAGCGATGAGCTTTACAAAAACCACCCACTGGTCGACCCTTTCGTCAACTTCCGCCCACCCCCCCGGTTCACTCCGGTGGAAAAACGCTCCCCCCCCCTCGCTCTACACCATTCCAAATGGAGAGATGGGCCAGGATCAAAGCATCCCCCCCCCCCCATTCCCCTTTCTCTCTCATCCCTTACTAAAGCTATCCGGGGGGAGGGAGGGTTGGAGAGCGGTGGGATACATAAACAACACAACACAAAGCTCTCACTTGGTGCCTTTTGCGCGGAGCTCCACCTGTAAGCGGGGGTTTACTTCACTTTTTCATCGCAACCCCCCCCCCCCCCCCTACCCTCTCACTAACATCGCTTTTCATTTTCATTTGCATGTCATTAGGGTAAATGGGCTTCTTCCCTTCCTGCAGCCACTGCACTGTAATCATTCCCGCCGGAAAACCCCGCTAGAACCTACGGGGGTTTAAAACAACATTAACAACTACCACCCCTTCCTATCCACCGCTTCACCCCCACGCTTTTCGCTGTGCAATCTTATTCGAGCGCCGAAGACGCTTTTCGCTCTTTTGCTCTCAACAAGTGGACACACACAACGCCTCTTTTGTTACTGCTTAAACAAGCCCATGCTTGCTGGAATGTGCAGCTGCAAGATGAGTAAAAGATGATGCGCATCCGGCACATTCGTTTTTGTGGAGGAAAACTTTCGGCATCTTTTTTTTCTTTTTCATTTGTATCCATCACGCAGCTACGATCGGGCACCGGAAAAAGTAAAGAACATTTTTCACAGACATACACTTTGGGGTTTGATGCCATGGATGATGTATTTAATGCATCGTCCCCTCCAAAAAAACCACTAAATATATTTGAAAAGGTGTAGGTTATCATGGCATCGGTAAAAACATGCATAGGTAGAGAGCTTTCTATAAACAACTCTTCAAAATTGTGCCGTTCTTTGGTACGAATCAAACGACTTGCCCGTTTAAGCGACGAACCTGGTTCGATCATTTACCAATTATACATGGTGACATTTAAAACGCCATATCCTTTTCATTTTTGTTTGAATTTTTTTTGAGTTAAACCAAAAAATGTCGAGAATTTTATAAACTTTCAGAATCAGTTTGGTTTTTTTCGATATGCTATTTTTTGAATGAATTATGGTCTTGGGACCGTAGAAGAAACCATCGCTCGTTACCCACAGGGTGCTTTGTGGGAATTTGGCTCATTGTAAGAGAAGCGTTTGCTCAAGCTGGTCAAAACTATGTCACTTTTTAGTTCTAACCTTGCCCTTCAAAATGCCGCAAACGGAGAAGTCCTGCGCTTTTTGCGCCCATAGATATTGACACCCAATGAGAGACATGGAAATGAAGTGTGAAATGTTCTGTTTTCGCCAATCTCATGTCTCGATTGCTTTCAGGGAAGATACAGAGTCCTGTTGGAATCTCTAGCGATTGCGTATGAACTGTTTGCATTTTTAGGACTGCAATGACTTTTTTAATAGCTTTGGCAAATGAATTTGTTGATTAATCTCGGATACACCGAACGAAAATGCACGAAGAATGGGACAAATGGCATGTTATGGCATCTCAACCCATTATCAACGCCGGCTTATGCGTCCTGGAATTGGAAAGTTCTTTATTTAGAGCTCATTTTGAAGTATTGCATTTCCGGCATTTAAACGTATACATTTTTTTTTAGATGTTGCCGTTTTTTGTGGTCGACTTTCAGGGAGTCTGGCAACTCTACCAGTATCGCAATAACTAATTATGGTCCGAGATCCAAATGATTAATTCACGTTTAAATGCCGGAAGGCTCTAACGATACCCACTTGCGTCACTTCTTGCCTCAACCTGTGGTGTGATCACTTCTCTTCTCTTCAAACAGCTGTCAAAAATTGAAAAATTGGAAATTAAAAAAAAAAAACTCAACGGGGCTGGCTGAATAAACTTCTAATCTATCAAAAGAATATTGGTTGCCGTAGTTCAGATGATCCATCACACGATTGCTACGATTGGGCACCGGACAATGTACATTTTTGCAAATATGCCCTTCAAAAATGGATGCCTTGGAGTTGGAATGTTTTCAACCAACTCTTCCTCCAAAGTACTACCAAATGTTCTTGAAAAGTTGTAGTTTAGTATTGAACATTCACTTGGGAAAGTTAGGTTCAGTTGGTAACTGCACAAAAAATCGCCAAAAATTGGCCCTTTTTTACCCGAATCAATCTTAAGCAAATGGTTGACTATCATCTGAACAACTTTGCAAGCAGTTCTGCTACGTCCCTTCGTTTGCTTTGTTGGGTGTACATGTTTCGCTCAAAGCTACCAGTTTTTTCTCTCTCTCTTTATTGCCGCCAACATCACAGCGACCCGGGTCATCATATCTTGGTTATTGCACCGTGGTCGCGCCTGTCGGATCCAATCGGCGCACTTGTACTGCTGCTGCTGCTGCTGCCGAGTCTATGCTTTTGGTTTCGGTTTGTTTCCGCAAGCGGGCAACTGCGTTTTATGGGATCTCTCGTTCGCTCGCTCGCTTGCTCACTCGGTTGCGTTGCTGACGATATTTTCGGTGACCGAAGAAGGGTCCGAATGGTTGAAATTGGGTGGGGGTACGGGGACATGGGGCGGGTAGCAAAGGTTCATCTGTTTCAACGACTTCATTCGGTATTCCGAGTGCGTTCGCCATAGGGGACCGAGGGGGGGGGGGACGGCTTGTGTGTCCGTGTGTGAAGGGTGAAGATGAAGCCAACCTTTCCGCAATTCCACCGCCCCCTCCCCCTTCTCCTTCTCAAAGCCATAAAATTGTAAAATTTACGACCGACTAAGTGGTCTGTCCCGTCGTAACGCTGCTACCTACGTCATTGTCCGAACAAAGAGACACAGAGAGAGAGAGAGAGAGAGAGAGAGAGCACCTGGGCGTGCCAGGCGTTATAAAGTGCTGGACAGTCGGAAAGATGACCCTCCTTCTTCTCCACCTCTCGTCGTCCTGTGGCCACAACCATCCGGGACAACTCACTGCCTCTCTGCCTGCCGCTTCCGGTTGCCCATATGAGCTTGGCGGCAAAAGCGGAAGCGGTTCCAGCAAAGAAAACACAGCCGAACACACACACATCCACACCACCGAGCAGCAACTGTCAATAGTGGCACGAAGCACGAAGCAGACCAGGCCAGACCAGGCTTCCCGGCTCACTGACCAGCATCAACGTCCGGATCGATCGAAATCCCGTCGCTCCCACCCCGCCCCGGCAACAGAGGAGCACGAAGAGCACGGGTGAGTGAGTGAACTTCAAACGTTGTTTTTGTTTTGCTCCTTCTTGGGTTTCATACTGGAAGAACGGTATATACACTTCAGATAGAGAAAGAGCGCGCGCTCGACGCTAGGAAGGCGAAATATTGGTTTTCCATTAAAGTGATTGCAGTGGCCACGGTATCGGAAGGGGCGGATAGGAAGGGGCATGATGGACCGAGAGACAGATAGCGAACCCTTTTTGGGGCTGAGTGGGTGGGTGGGTGACTGGCGAAACCCTGCATTGAGTGGTCGAAGCTTGATTGAACCAACCACCACAACCCTTCTCTCTCCTCTCTCTCTCTCTCTCGTCTCTCTCTCACTGTGGAATGGAATGCATTTTTCCAACCTATTTGGCACCTGGCCATGTGCCCCTGTGTGTGTGTGTTAATATATGACGTAGAGTTGCAGAGGAGGATGAGCGGATGTTTGGTCAGGAACGGAACGGAGAGCCAGTTTTTGCTTTTGCCCGGGCGTTGCTCCACTGGTTTGTGAATAGTTGATTTCTCGTGCAACACCTGCCTAAACTGGCTCACTTTACGGCAAGGAGGAATTGGTGGGTGTTATCGATTGATTGAATGCGCCTCCCCGCCCCACTTTATCCAGCGAACAACCATCGCACAGAGGGGTATTTGCGTCAAAATCCGGCCAAAACCCCTTAATGCTGTTATTCGTTATAAATATGGTTGATATTCGATTTAAAAACAGTAAAAAAATAATGTTTTCTAGCAATTCCAGCATATATGAGCAAGAAAACGTTTTTTCTTAGTCATGAATCTTCCTCTCTCTCTTACTTCTATAATATCTGTTATTTCTCTTTGGGGGGTCGCCCATTTATAGCGTTTACCTTACCCAAAAACATTAAATTCACTCTAGATTGCAACCATTTATTATAAGCAAGCGTTGAAATCATCCAGTTGATATCGGAATCCATCCATTTTTGCATGAAATTTGCTTTTAATCTCACAATTTCTTTTCAAACACCTTCATTTTGTCTATTTCTGAAGGTCACTCCAAAAGATGAGCTAATTTCTTCTCAGCATATTGAAGTATGTTGTCCAAAACCTTCTTTGTGCATTTTCTAAGTATCTGACACAAATATCACCAAGAAAGAGGCTGGAGAATAAAAGCAAATACAGTAAATGGGCGATAAATTCTGAAAAACTCATATTTCACTAAATCAGCGAAAAATCGGTAAAGTGGAACAAGGAGGAATAATTTCAACTGGTTTTATATTCTAGAGACCTTACTCTTTCAAATGCTATCGGAATTTTTGCCGGGCATTGCCGGGCTTTAGAGAAAACTAAAGTTGAAATTTGCACTTTTCCATGTGTTTTTGCGAAGGTTCATTTTTGATAAAAAAAGCTGTGATTATTTTTCAACTTCAAACCATAAAAAGCACTTCAAAACTATTCTACTACCTTCGTAGATGTTCGTGCATATCAAGAACAGACTGTTATCTTGACTATCACTATTTTTTTTGACAAGAATGGCGCGACGCACCTATTTCGGCTATTTATATCCTTCCACTTCACAGCTAAAACTGATAACGTAGCAGGAATGTGTAACCAGAATTGTGAAGAAACCAGTGTAGAAATTTTTAAAATTGTCAGCAAGGCAAAATTTGAAGACAACAAAAAATTATGCGAAGGGGGTTTTGACCACATTTTCACGCAAATACCCCTCTGTGCATCGACCACCGCCCACGGGAAGAATCACAACAACCAAAAATCCAGTGTGGGAAAAGGGGTCCTAGGGGGGGGGGGGGAGAGGTGCGAACGAAGAAGAATTGATTATCCTCACCTCAGCTTGGATGAGCGAAAGCGCCAGGCAATGAAGCCACCCTTCGCACCAATAACCGGCAACATAATACCACCAGCACCGCGGCTCACATGCCGGAAGCTGGCAAACGGAAGCGAACCGCATCGCTGGCCCCAAACTTGCCAACTTTTCTGAGGCCATTTTTTTAGGAAAAGCACATGCACACTCATCTAATGGTATATAATATGATAGAAAATGGTCTACCCATTAAGAAAATAAAGCTGATTGAATTTCTATGTGAATATATTGGACACGGTGTACTCCGAGTCGGTGACTGGTTTAGCACTCTTGAGACAACGCACCAGTCTTGTTTTGATTTTATAAATGAACTGGTAATTTTTTTGAAGAATCCCAATACACAACAATTATAAATACGACCCTAAAAATCATCAACACCTCCCAAAAACCAACATCGTTAGCTATCGATGGTTTACTGTTGGTTTACTGCCTCCATTTGAAAAAACAGGGCAAACAGATGATGGCCGAGCAGTGCTTCCTTTTTTTGCGAAAATTGTAAAAAAATGAATGAGTTTTGAAAAATAGGTACCGATTGGCGATTGTTTTTTTTTTTTGGCAAAGCTTCAGGCAAGAAAACTGCAACAAAATTCAAACTGCTGCCATTTCTAAGCCACTCGCCTGACACCTGGTAGATCGTTTTCTAGTGATAGCTTAATCTATTGTTTGCAAGCGTACAAAAGCATTTTAGTGGGAAATAATCAGAAAAAAAGGTATTCGTGATGGAATTCAATGGTGTCAATTTCTTTTGTTTTTATTTGGTAACAAAACCACAAGTGGGTATCGTTAGAGCCTCCCAGCATTTAAATGTGAATTAATCGATTAGATCTCGGACCATAATTAGTTACTGTGATACTGGTAGAGTTGCCAGACACCCTGAAAGTCGACCGCAAGAAACGGCAACATCGATAAGTTATGAAGCGAATTTAACAAATTTCACGATGCAGCATCTCTCAAAATGGTGTAGACGAATGAATTTTAGCTCGAATCATCCAACCAATACTTCAAAATGAGCTATAAATAAAGAACTTTCCAATTCCAGGACGCATAAGCCGGCGTTGATAATGGGTTGAGATGCCATAACATGCCATTTGTCCCATTCTTCGCACATTTTCGTTCGGTGTATCCGAGATGAATCAACAAATTCATTTGCCAAAGCTATTAAAAAGTTCATTGCATTCCTAGAAATGCAAACAGTTCATACGCAATCGCTAGAGATTCCAACAGGACTCTGTATCTTCCCTCAAAGCAACCGAGACATGAGATTGGCGTAAAAAAATCATTTCACACCTCATTTCCATGTCTCATGGGCTGTCAATATCTATGGGCGCAAAAAGCGCAGGACTTCTCCGTTTGCGGCATTTTGAAGGGCAAGGTTAGAACTAAAAAATGGCATAGTTTTGACCAGCGTGAGCAAACGCTTCTCCAAGAATGAGCCAAATTCCCACAACCGCACCCTGTGGGCAACGAGCGATGGTTTCTTTTACGGTCCCAAGGCCATAATTCATCCAAAAAGTAACATATCGAAAAAAAACCAAACTGATTCTGAAAGTTTATAAAATTCCCGACATTTTTTGGTTTTACTAAAAGAAAATTCAAACAAAAATGAAAAGCATATGGCGTTTTGAATGTGTTGCAGTGCTTTTGCCTCACCCTGTACATATATTATAATAGTTAAAATGTGCAACTAAAGATTGCCATAACTTTAGACAATAATGTTTTTTCTCCATTTTCCATGAATAAGCGTTTTTTGTTCGCTAATCAAAAAGGTCGGTTTGATATGCATACACCCGGTAATAGGAAAACCGAACAAAACGGAGGAAAACACGAAGATTGCTGCATTGCCAACTGTCCACTGTCCAGTGCGCAGCGACACACCGGCCGACCCCATTCCCTTTCGTAGGGAATTCGTGATTTCTCATCCTCTTCCTTCTCCATGGCCGATCCTCCTGATTGCGCCCTGTATAAAAGGTCCCTAATTGGACTGTGATTAAACGCGCCGCCACTGGCGCGATGCACACCCCTTTTTTGGGTAACACATTCTATCATTCTGTGTGCCGTGTGTGGTTCGGCGTTTGTGCGATGAGCACACAAAAAAATGCTGCCACGCGGCACACGCGGTGGTGGGTGGGGTGCACAGCTGCACTTTTGGTGCAGCGGAAGGTGGCCGGTGCCGCTACAAACTACAAACAGGAAGCAAGAAAGCAACGAACGGCGAAGCAGACACGCAGAAGAATTGAGAGAGAGAGAGAGAGAGAGAGAGAGAGAGAGAGAGAGAGAGAGAGAGGGGAGTGGAGCAGGAAAAGGGAGGTTGGGGGGGGGGGGGGCGGTGAGTTTCTAACAAAACCGAGTAGATAATGGCCGTCGATGAATTGGCCGGCGCTAGTTTGGCCACGCTACAGCTACAAAGGCTGCTGCACGGCGTCAAAGAAGCAACGGAATCGGTGGCCACGTAGCTTCGAAGGGGGGTTGCGGGGATGGGGGGGGGGGGGCAGGAGGAGGGAAAAAATTTATGTTTCCTTTTAAGGACCGAATTTATTTCCGGCTACCAGAACGGAATTGCTTTCCACTCTCTCTCTCTCTTTTTCTTGCTTCTCTCTTGCTTCTCTCTCTCTCTCTCTCTCTCTCTCTTGCTTCTCTCTCTCTCTCTTCGCTACACTTTGGCTCCCATTTTCCAGTAAGGTAGAAGAAGGAGGCTGGTCTTTCACCCTGGACTGCTGGGAGGGGGGCCCTCGTGGAATAAGTTTTCAATTTGCCTAATTGGAGTCGACGATGGCTGCTGGTTCACCATCATGAGGAGGTAGAGGAGGAGGAGGAGGAGAAAGCGAGAAGGACGTTCACGAGCCCGAGGCGAGGGGACGAAAGGACATTTGATGTCGCTGCCGTACCGGAGCAACATTAGCATGTTGCCTCATAATTTATGATCGATCTCACAATCACACGGACATCCTCCTCCCCCCCCCCCCCCCCCCCCCCCCCAAACACATATACACCGAGTCCCGGACGTCACGTGGACACTCACGGACACGGACATTGGAGTCGAAATTTATTCCCGGTGCGTAATTGGCCAGAAAATCGATTCACCACAATCAGCAGCAGCACCACCAACACGCACAGATACACGGACGGACGCAGTTGGCGTTGAGTCTGTGCCGATGAGTGTACGGAAGATCGATCGATTCCTGTTTTTCGATTCTCCCTCGATGCAGACAGCAAAAAAACAAAACCAAGGGAAGCAAGTAGAAACGAGGTATGGGCGGCACACTAGCCCATCCTGTTTCGGTTTTTTCGGTTCTTCTTTCGCTCCATTCTGTGTTGCTGAGTCCTCTCGTGCTGCCCGAACGATGCCAATCGGGTCCGCGCAATCCAGAAATCAATGAAATGCATGCAATGTGGTGTTGCATCGACACGAAGGTCTCATCGACTCATCACTCGCCAACTTGCCACTTTCCTATCCATCATTCGGCATTTGGGGATGTCGTGCGCGCGCGAATCCGATGACAGCCGTATTACCCACCTTCTGGCCCACCTCTGGTCTGGCCAATGTCCAACAATATGGGTGAACCTTGTTCGCACCTTCGGCGAATGTCCTTTGTGTGTATATGTGTTTGTGCAAAGTCCACCGAGAGGGGGGGGGGGGGGCGTTTGAACCACTAGAATACAGTGATAGACAGGAGTATAACGGCACATCACTTGCGTACCGATGTAGAAAATACACTAATGATCAAATAGTCCTCGAAAGTAAAATTAGTGAGTTTTTTTTTTATGTAAACCCAACAGCAGAGTTAAAACACAATCAGTAACTGCGCACAATGTTAACTAAAACATATTTTTTTCTCGAATTACAAACGTCAAGTTTTGGGTCCGAAAAGTCCTTACGCTTGTGTTGAGCATGTTTTTTAACATATATAAGGACGGACGAGCCGTATGTTTAATAGAGGTGTGTTGAGCATGTTACTACACAAACATAAATGTGACAACTGTTTTATAAGGCATAGAAACGAAGATTTTGTCGAATATCCAGCCCCATCGTTTCTTTTAAACATTGTTTTTTGTATTTGTTGTTCAGTAGTAGCACTCAGGTAGATGCTTAGTCACCCTAGTTTTTAACGAGCACCCCCATTAGGGCTTCGGTATTTAATTTTGTTTTGTGACACATACTTTTAACATTTTTCTCTGAACGCTGATCCTTTGAAGACCATAGTGTTAATTTTATTGGATAAATCGAAGCAAAACTGACCAAGTTACAGATTTTTTTAAATCCGCGTTTCAGACAAGGCTCCATGCAGCTCGCTACTTTGAAGAGCGTTTCCCGAAAACCAACGTTTTCAAAGTCGGTGCCCATTGTACCGTAAAAACTACTGGGCCGATCAATTTGAAATTTTTAACACATAATCTGCACACTTTTTGCCAGGTAACCCCGTCGAGAGATCATTAAAATTGTTGATACTTTTCATTTAACAATTATGTAAAGATCGTTTTTATTGGCAGAATCGCAAAAAGCATAACTTTTTCAACTTCAAAAATCTGCCAAAAATAAAAAAATAGGGAATTCATCAATAAATTGACGGAACTACCTGGATAATCTTCTAATCTTTCAGACGAGCAGCGGTTTGAATTTGTCTAATGACCCATGACGCAGCTACGATGGGCACCGTAAAAAGTATCTTATCGAGGACGCGACTGCTCAAATTTGATGCCATGGATGAAGTTTTTAATAAATCGTCCCCAAAATAGAACCAAATATTCTTCAAAAGTTGCACTTTAATATGACGTACACTTGAATAACGTTGAATGGTTGAACGTCACAAAAAATGGCCAAAAATGATTGGTTATGGTAAGAAATTACCGAAGCCCCCCCTTAAAAGAATTCGGTCAAAGCTAATTAACTTACGGAGGAAAAGCGACAAACAATCAACTTTGTTTACGGCCACTCTAATCGTTGCATTGCTTAAAAAACTCGCTGATCAGAGCTGAATCCATCCATGATATTCTTCCAAGTAAGGTATCCAATAGTAAAAATAATTTCTCGACAAAACAGAAATGTGAACAGAATAGTGTCCATAATAGTCAAAGAATCGGGTTCTACATTAAATAACTAGCAATCGGCAAACACATATCTGAGAACATTAAAGGAAATATGGTTGAAACAGTAATAATCGGGCACATTTAGTGCACTAATGGATCATAAAATAGGGAGAAAATTCACAGCAAAACCGTATGGGATTGATACCAACAGCGAAGGATACGTTGGTAAAAGCATAAATGTAGTATTTTTAAAAGCAACAAGCAGTAAGTAAAAATGAAAAACGGATGGCTAGTTTGAGACAAAAAACAAACTTGGAAGAACTTACTTCGGCTAAACGAATGTCGATCACTGTACTATGATCCGGCACGATACTACTGTGTCACGAAAGTCAGAAGAAGTGTCGTGTAAACGGATTTTCTCTAGATTTCAGATTGTTTATAGGTTGTCAGCACTGTGATTGATAGCCGTGACAAGTTTTACGGCAAAATAAAGATTAGTATTTGAGTTATACATTTTTTTTGTGAGCTACTGGCTTATAGTGCATTATTTGTTTTTCGCTATGACGAATGTATTTGAGCTAAAGCCGGCGATACATGAAGCGTAAACTCTCGTATAAACTCAGAATGTAATGCCAAAAAGTTTACATTTGCCGTTTACACGGTGTAAAAAAGATTATAGGTCCATGGAGCATAAATCCTAGCGTAAACGCTGTTTGCAAGCGATTTGCCTCACTATATTTCCTGTTTGTGGTTTGCATTAATAGTGAGTGATCATTACTAGCGTTTTTAATCTTTTTCTTCGGAAAAAAGATCCTATTTTTCTCACAAAAGTCCATAAAAGTTCAGTGTAATTCAGATTACGCGTCTCAACCCGGTCATTTAAACATGTTCAAGTGTAAATTAATTTTATATTTACGCTTGAGTTTACGCTTCATGTATCGCCGGCTTAAGAATTGGCAGAAATCTTATGGTGATTATTCTAAGTTAAATAAAAATGTTTACAAGTGGTAAAAAGACTCCCAGGATGGTGAGGAACGAGTTGCAGACGAAGAACGTCCTAGGTGACCGTCAGTGTCATTTGACAAGGCTCATACACATTGGAAAACTGCCCATTAAGAACTAGAGACCTTGCTGACGATGTTGGCATATTCACATAATTCGTCAATTACATTTTTAAAATTGTTTACTTTGAAGGGAACGAAATTGATTAGGACGGGGGAAGGTTTTAAGGTTTTCCTGTACCGTACAACAATGTCCGAAAATCGGACGGAAAAGCATAAACATATACGATTGTGGATACGCCATTTTCAAACCAGAAGCTGCGCCTGCCGTCGATGGAGGCGCCTGGTGCTCCACTGCGGGAATGCATTGGGTGGCGCGTTGGGTGGCGAGTTGGGTGGCGAGAAAGGGAGGAAGAAAGATAGGGAGAATGGAGGGGGAGGAGTAGAAGGAGGGTAGGGTGCATACGCACATGTATCATCAGCAGGATCATTAGCATAAAATCGGCGGAAATCGGCAGCCGGCGCTGGTGACACACATGCACATGCACACAAACGTACACACAGGTGTACCCGTAGATACGTGGCAGGCGGGGATGAAGGGATAAAGTACCGTAGGGGGTGGGGGATGGGGGGAGGTACAAACCGATAATCACTAAATATGCGTGCGATCGTTCGCATCGCTACACCGTTCATCGGTTCGGTCTGGCTTGGGTTTTGCTGTTTTTGAAAGGGTGAGGAGGTGAGAAACTCATCCCCCGCACACGCACACACACGCACACATGCCGACACCGAAACGCAATGCAAATAAGCACCAACCAGCCAGCCAGCCAGCCGGTACAAAATCGAAACCGAAAACCAACAAACGTGGTCGCGGTCGGTATGGTATGGACGGCATCGACGAGCGGCCATAACCATCCCTCATCCACCGAGTGGACCGAGCAGGTCAGGGAGCACCCCATACCGCCTCTTCCTCCCCCGTTTGGCTGGTGATTGTGATCACCATTCCGGCATAATGTTATGCGACAACGCGCCGAAAATCGTACACCGTCCGCCCGGAAACCGGAACCTCGGATTCTGGGATCTGGGAAATCGAATGCTGCTGCTGCTGCTGCTGCAAAATGTCACCCCTAGCCCGAAGGGTGTTTATTTATCTTCCTGTTTGCCTGCGCCTATCCCACCACCACCACTACCGGTCCACCGAACTCGATGCCGAGATAAATATGTTTTTAATTTAAAATGTGTGCTTTATTTACGTTCTATTTGGAGTTGTGGTTGGGGGGGGGGGGGGGGGGGGGGATGGAACGAGGAGGCGGTGGAGCTAGTAGAGGGTGGCGCGTTCGGCACTTCCTTTATGACAAATGCGGTCAGGGCGATAGCACCAGACCAGATAGTATATTGGCTTCGGGTTTCTTTTATGAAGGGGTTAATTAGACCATAAATTCTGACCCGTATACAACGGTGGTGTATTTTCGTGTGCCTCTGTTTGTTTTTTTATTTGTGTGAGAGTGTCTGTATGCGTGTGCTTTATGGTTTGATTTCTGTAGAGATGAATTTAGCACTAGCGTGGCACCCGGAGTGGTAGACTCAAGCTTGGAACACTTCATATTTGGCCGCATTCTTTTACTCATTGTAGCGCTCCTAGTTGTCGCTTTGCTACTCTGTTGGTGTTGCTTTTTTTAAAGGTCATAGTTTTTTCTTTTAGTGATAAAAAATTTGTCAAAATCGAATCATAACTTCAAAAGTTATCGCCGATGGAATGCGGAAGGCGAAAAAACTCTAGAGGTCTGCACACTCACTCTGAAAACTGGATTTGACTGGAGAATAAATCCCCAAAATTTCAACCGAAGCGCGAAATACTATATTCAAACGTTACTGGGAGACTCTTACGTTGAATCAGGCATAATGAAACACACGATGTAGCGCATCACATGCCCAATTCGACGGATAAAACTTAATCAAACAGTTTTCAACCGATCCTGGAATCTCTAAGTGTAATTTGGACAAAAAAATTACGACAGATGCAATCAGAGTGCGACAAATACTTTTATGGGAAGCTGTGAGATAGTATTAAGCCAGAAAATAGCCAACTAGTTCTATAGAACAACGCTTGGTTGGCAACATCCGTGCAGGGAAGCTGTACGAACGATTGCTGACCGACTTTGAACCATGCGGTTTGATGGATGATGATTCTCACGTAAAACTGCATTTTGACAAAAACCGGGAGGCAAATTTGACTTTAATCAATCATAGAGGGAATACGATAAGAAGGTTTTAGCTCATTTACGCAGACAAAATTGCCCGTAAACTGCTCATTTGGCAAGCAACCTGTAGTTGTGGTTTGGAAAAGAAAGTTTTCATCACGAGAGAGTCCATGAACGGCCGTTTTTATAAAGAAGAATGCATGGAAAAGATCATTCTACCATTTATTAAGTCTCATAAAGGTCGCGTTAAGTTCTGGTCCGACTTAGCAAGCTGCCAGTACAGCTCAGAGATCATAAATTGGTATCGTTGATTTCATACCAAAAATCGTCAATCCACCCACAGTATCGTCCAATACTATTATATTGGGCTACAATCGAACACTGAAACAGTGTAAAAATGATCAAAAATCCAGCCGTAATGTACAAATGGTGGGAAAAAATGGACCAATGAGACTTCTTCCACTACTGTGCAGCAAATGATGTGTCGTATAAAACCAAAAGTGCGTAAACTAATACGCAATGTGGCACAATAATTTAATTGCACTATTTTTAATCCATACCTGAATAAAATACCTACAAAATGACACCGTTTACCATGTGTTTAGCTTATTTCTGGCCCACGATGTGTCCTGTTTTATGCGGCAAAATATTAAGTGTTTCAAGCTTTAAAGCGAACCAAATAGAGTGTACGTATTTTTGTCTGTGGTTTTCATTTCAAATGTTAACCAAATGAGTTATTGCGCTTTCGGTATGCTTTTATTAGAGTTTGTTTGAAACCAGCAAGCGAGATACTGCTGGATATTTCTCCTGTATCAAACCACCATAAGCGACCAAGGACACGTAATTAACACCGCTCCCAATAGTGTATCATGCGCTCCGCGGAATACAATCGAAATATTTTGCATTTGTCACTTTTTTTCGCAAACGATCCTATGCGGCAAGAGTGCGCACTCGTTGTTACGGCAAAAGTAGGCGGAAATGAGTGAATATGTTCAGCTTTATGCATTTGTCTGCCTTCAATAGACATTCGTTATGAATTATGAGCGATTGAAACATAAAACTGTCTTTTTAACAGATATTCCTCGTCTCTTTTGGTGCCCCAAAAAACGCAAACCTGCTGCAGAACCGGTAGCTTATACACTTATTTAAAGATCTTGAATTAAGAAAAAAGCAGCCTGAAAACGGAAAATTCGGGAAATGTCCTCACACTGCGCATTTTTTTTTTATTTTTACATAATATGACGCTATGAGCTTCCACGCTTTAAAGCTATAACCCGCACTCCCCTTCTAGAGCGTAGAAAATGTGGCAAAATGTTGGCAGACTCTGTGACCTGCGTTGTGTTGCTACTGGCCTGCAGTCTTCTAAACGCGACACGTGACATTACAGAAGTTTATCAGCTGAAATGGGTCACCACGACCATCAGCATCATCATCATCATCATCATCATCAACGGTTCTTCTTCGCAGAGTGCACCTGAGTGCCTGTGCTTCTGTGTAAGTGTGCAGAGCGGTGACAACCATTTCATCCTGATGCCGATGGGAATGTCAAACGTTACATCACCGGCGCAACCACTCATGATGAACACACAGACACAAACAGGGCGCAGCTCACTAAAACGAAGACTGGTGACGCTGGACGCCATCTCCCTGCAGCCCGAGCGAGAGGCTGCGTCTCGAAGCAGCAGAAGAAAAAGAAGCAGAAGTGTAAGGAAAGGCAGGTAGATCAAAAGTCGCAACCGAGAGTTTCGAGGATAAGGAAAGGACAGTGGAGGGAAGGATAGCAAATTCAAAGTTTGTCCTTTCGCCAGCTTATTTTATGCCGGTTTGCTACCCACCCTTAACAGGACATACACGGGCGCACACCGAGTGCTGTTGTTGTTGCTGGAGTTTTAATGAATTACCCAATTGCTCCGGCGTAAAGATCTGTCGTGCGCTAAGAAGGCCCCGGACACCCTGCGATCCACTCTACATCATTCAGCGCATCATCGTCTCGTCGTGCCGTCAGCCAGGCCGAGTTGACACTCGAAACTCGATGCCGGCGTGGAGGCGCCAGGTGCTCCGAAGGAGAAACTTTTACGACGGCATCGACGATGGCGAGGACTTGAGCTCGAGTGGTCGAAACCGCTTGCCAAAAACATTAAACAATTTACAATTCGGATCCCAGCTTGCTCCGAGCGAGCGAGAGAGAGAGAGAGAGAGAGAGAGAGAGAGAGAGAGAGAGAGAGAGAGAGAGAGAGAGAGAGCTGGGAGGTAGGAGAAATGTCTCAATTTTCTGGCCTTTTATTATAGCTCTCACCTCCTTCCACTCGTGTCCTATCCTCCCTTTCCCGGTTCGATTGTTTGCCGTTCGAAACCAGCCACGGTCACAGCTGGTGCGCTCCGTATCAATTTACATCCGGCCTCGGGGTGGAGAGGGGCGTGGGGCTTTACGATTTTCGGCTGCGGTCCTCCCGAGATGTTTGAGATGTTCGCTCGCGCTGTTGCTTTGCACCCGGCGCGGTTTTTTGGGTGAAAATTGATTCCCCGCCCGTTTTGCGCCTCTCTTTCAAGAGAGAAAAAAAAACTAACAACAACCACGGAACGTCACGTCACGGCCGATACGATCCCTTTCCCAAACCGTTCACTTGTTCCAAAGAGGCGAGAGGGGGGGCCTTTGAGAGACGTGACGTTCCGTAGCAAAAGGCGGGACCGATAAGTTTCGTGTGCCAAGGTTTTCCGGGGATTCAGAACATAACAAAAAAAAAAAAACACTCCTTGTCTCACGGCAACAAATTCGCCTTTCATGCTTTTGACTTTGGAGGCTGTGAAAGCACCTGCCCAGGAGTTGGGAGCCGCGATTGCTGGCACACTCACGCACAATGAGTACGTGTCAATCCGTCAAGATATACAGTATTCGGTCGATAAAATAGCAGCGCTAGTACGTTACGCAAACTTACGCCCTGTGCTGGCTCAAATTTGTTTTTAATCCAACTTTAAAGCATATTTTAGGAGTATTGGAATCTGGAGAAGCCGTTTTGGCTTTATTTTCGATTGCGTATCGCTTTGGCTTTCAAATATAACCATGCATGCAATCAAATTCCAATCCTAGGACAACTTTTGTTCATTTTATACATAAACGATATGAAAGGCTGTTTATCAAAAGGAGCGTTGAAATTATTTGCGGACGACTCTACAATCTATTGGACAAGCGAGGATTTATCAGAAGCCATATATGAAGCAAACCAAGATTTGCAGCAAATGTCGGAATACCTGAAGCATAAAAGACTCAGCTTAAACGTAACTAAATCGAAATGGATGATAATAGGAAATAGGAAAATTGCTGGTGATCATGTAGTAACAATAGATGGACATCCAATCGAAAGAGTGCATACGGTTAAGTACCTGGGAGTACAGGTTGATGAGAGGTTAAACTTTATCGAACATGTTGATTACACCACAAAAAAAGTTGCAGTGAAATATGGTGTCCTATGCCGTATCAGCAGATACCTCACAATATGGGCAAAATTGACGTATGTGAAAGCTATTATAATGCCGCATTTCGACTACTGTTCGACAGTCATGTTAGTAGCCTCTGATACACAACTACTAAGGCTGCAAAGGTTGCAAAACAAAATTATGCGAGTAGTTTTAAGGTGCAGCAGGTATACAGTTATGTGCCTGATCGCCACCAATGCCACCACCATGCGATCGCAACACACCGACGGTGCATCAATCCCAACACTAAAGCTGACGCAGCAGACACGCGCCGAATTGCCACAGACGCAACCGCGAGCGACCGGCGAGACATCGATGGCGTATCAATCCCGACACCGACGCGACGGTCTTGCTGACTCCAGATGACACCGGACCCCAACGCACGTGGCGTCACGTGGACAAGAGGTACGAGCTAGCGGCTCGTTCGAAGGCAGTCTTAGTACAAACTTCAGTCTTTAGTCAGGGCTCATCGAGTAAGGATAAGATTTAAGAATAAATTCCTTTTTTAAAACTCGAACCACGAGGTCACTCTCATAATTGGCGCAGTCGGCTAGGCCTTACCCACGTTAATCCAAAGTTCATCAGGTCAATCAAGTGCAAAGTGAAATTGTGCAGTGCTCAAAACGTAGCGCGAAAGACTTTCATAAAATTGTCAAAGATTGTGCTCGACCCGTAGCGCAAGACGTCCGGCAAGGGATTCATCGCGAATTCTAAAACCATCCCTCATCACGAAGGCGATTTGTGGCGGCTTGTTACCGGAAGAACCAAGGACTCAACGGCTGGTTTCAACCTCTCGGGGTAGGGTAAGAAAAAGAACATACCGAAAGGGTAAGAAAATCTAAACCAAGCTAAGCTTCACAAGTGACAGTGTACACTAGATTACGTAACACAAGTTCTAATAACAAGTGCATGCTAGGTTTCAAACCCTTTCCTAAAGTAAAAGGACGCAAGTTCGTGAAAAGCAAAAGCATGGAAAACGTTACAATGCAAACTCTCTACGAGAGCATGCTTAGCATGGAACAGAGGCTGAGGGAGGTGCAACAGGAGAACGTCCAATTGCGGCAACAAAGCACGCATACGGATATTTTCCGCATCCCCGACCCAATCAGGGTTATTCCCAGTTTCGACGGGAATAAAAAACAGCTGAACGCGTGGGTCACCACGGCCAAAAATACACTTGACCTGTTCCGTAATAGAGTGACGCAAGAAGCGATGCAACTCTATGAACAGACGGTTATTAATAAAATTGAGGGAAAAGCCCGCGATACGATTTGTGCGAATGGTAACCCAACGAACTTTAACGATGTTGTGGAAACCCTTGAAACAATGTATGGTGATAGGTCAGACATGGCTACGTACCAAACGCAGCTATGGTCCCTTAAGATGGATGAATCCATCCACGTGTATTATAAACGCACAAAAGAACTCACTCAGAGTATGAAAACGCTGGCGAGACAGCAACAACTTTATGTAAATCACTGGGAAGCAATCAATCACTTCCTAGAACAAGAATGCCTCGCAGCATTCATTAACGGCTTAAATAAGCAATACTTTGGCTATGCGCAAGCTTCCAAACCAACAGATTTGGAAAATGCATATGCATTCCTATGCAAATTCCAAAATGCGGAAACCGCACAAAAACAAACCAAATACGATAAGACGCAGAGCTTTCAGAATAAACAAAACAATAATTTCAAAAACGTTGGAAAACCAACACAAACTAACCAACACACTCCTCAAGTGTACAAACCAAACAAGCAATCGGACCGATACAAGCCGGTACCGATGGAAATCGATCCATCGCTAAAGACTCGTCAAAGCAAAATTTACAATCATGATGCAGGACAAGTTGAATCACAGAACGATGAAAACGAATCGGAAGAGGAGGAATCAGAAGAGGAGACAAATTTTCAGGTTGCTACCCAACAATGCCCTCCGAGATAAACGCGATAAATGGTTTACCATTTGTCACGATTACATTACCAACCGGAAGTCAGGCAAAACTACTTATAGATAGTGGTTCGAATAAAAATTTCATCTCCCCAAATCTGATTCCTGCACGACTTCAGAAGCCGTGCCACCATATTGAAGTAACTAACAGCAAAGGCAAACATACTGCCACACGCAAGTTCACCACAGAACTTTTTGGGATTAAAAGAAAAATCCATTTTTATCTTTTTAAATTTCACAAGTTCTTTGACGGAATACTGGGATACGAAACCCTCTCAGACATGCAAGCAATGGTGGACGTCGCTAATAACAAGTTAGTTCTTCCACAGAAAACAATCAGTATGAACATCCGCACAATGGGATCACCGGAAATTACAGTCAATCGACACTCAGCGAAGATGGTTAAAATTCCAGTAGATAAACAAAATGGGAATGTCATCCTAAGAAGAGACATAAAAATCGAAAACACAATAATTCCCGCTGGACTTTATGAAGCAAACAACGGATACATTAATGCAGTTGCTTCAAATTTTGGTGACTCCGTAACATTCTCATGGACAAAACCAGCAAAAACCTTTGCCATTAAAGACATAGTCGAAATTAACAATAATACATCTATTGTAGGTCAGCAATCATCATTCATAGCCATCTCAGAATTAGAAGGTCTCATCCGACACGATCATCTTAATCAGGAAGAAAGACAGGCATTATTTAAGGTTCTTGGAAAAAACGAATAAAAAAAAATGAAGACAGCAGTAATCTTACTATTATTAGCCTTAAGCGGAAAAGTTAGAAACTCGCAACTCAAAATGCAAGATCTAGGCAAAAATCCGGGAATATTCGCCATCAAGTTGGGAACAGCCCGAATCATCGAGAATTACCATCTTGTAATCCATAGTTTCAACATAAGCAAGTATGAGGTAATAGCGAAACAGTACAAAATTATTATCTCCGAGTTAGACGAAAAATTAGAAACGATCAGAAACCATTCAGACACTACGCAAGAGTCAAACAATCAATTATCGGATATAGGAAATATCCTGAGGCACAAGTATGATCAAATCTATTCATTGTTACAAAATTTTAAGCCGATAGTTAGAAAATCTAAAAGATCCATTGACATCCTAGGATCAGTTATAAAAACAATCGCAGGGAACCTGGACCATAACGATTATGTAGAAATAACGGATAAACTAAATGTACTGCGACATTCCACTAACAAGCTAATAACAGGAAACAACAGACAAGTAATTATCAACGAAAGTTTTGAACAGCGCATAAACAACATAACACAAGTGGCAAGAAGTCAGGCGAAAGAAATTCACGATTTCATCCGGCATGCTGGATTTTACTCTAACGATCTAAGCGCACTTCAGCAAAAACTCCACCTGCACAACGTCATCTTCAGCCTCGATAATGTGAGGGAACAATTGACCACAATCTTCGAATCAGTACAGCTAGCCAAACTCGGAATAATTTCTAAAGCACTACTTTTTCCAAAGGAATTGGACTTTATCATACACATACTTTTGGAAGAAGGGCTCAACATAACGAGTTACGACCAAGCGTATGAACATCTAGAACCAGTAGCAATCCACCACGATAATCAATTACAACTACTGATAAAAGTTCCAAATTTTCGGAATGGAAGCTACCATATGTTAAGGATGGAACCAATTCCAATCAACCATTCAATTATACACATACAGTCTAAATATGTCGTTACCAGCAAACTAGAAACATATTTAATTGACAAATTCAACTCGATCGAAGGAGAATACATTATTAAGCTCACCAATTTACGGAATGTCACCAACAACGAATGCGAACATCAATTACTTCGTACCAACCAGAGTAAATGTGTGTTCATGCAACACAATAACAACATGGAAGTCACATACATAGAGAACTACGGTACACTCATTAAAAATGCTCGATCAGCAACGTTTGACAATACTTGTGGATACGAAAAGAAAAACATTACCGGTACATTCTTTGTAAATTTCAAAAATTGTTCAATCTTCATCAACGGGCTTAAATATTCGGAAAAAGAAATGCAGACAATAGCAAACCCGGACATCATACCAATATCCACGATACGAGTATCAGAAACAACACTGGAGTTAAACGAAATTCAGAACCTAACCAAATTGCATATAAATAACAGAGATAAAATCAGATACATTGAAAAAATGAATCATCGCATCACCACGCACCATATCATGAGCGGAACCATCGTCGTAACCGTAATTCTTATATTGGTAGCATATACTGCAAAAAAGATCAGCGGACTCCAAGAGAGAATCACGATTCGAGTCCAACCAAACCCGATCCGAGACGGCTCGATCTAACGAGGGGGAAGTTATGTGCCTGATCGCCACCAATGCCACCACCATGCGATCGCAACACACCGACGGTGCATCAATCCCAACACTAAAGCTGACGCAGCAGACACGCGCCGAATTGCCACAGACGCAACCGCGAGCGACCGGCGAGACATCGATGGCGTATCAATCCCGACACCGACGCGACGGTCTTGCTGACTCCAGATGACACCGGACCCCAACGCACGTGGCGTCACGTGGACAAGAGGTACGAGCTAGCGGCTCGTTCGAAGGCAGTCTTAGTACAAACTTCAGTCTTTAGTCAGGGCTCATCGAGTAAGGATAAGATTTAAGAATAAATTCCTTTTTTAAAACTCGAACCACGAGGTCACTCTCATAATTATACTTCACACGTGATTATGTTAAACACGCTACAATGGTTGTCAGTAAAACAACGGATGGTTTACAATAGCTTAATTTTTATACATAAGCAGAAGTGTGGCATGTTGCCAGGGTACTTGACGGAGCTCCTCCAGTATGGCCGAGAAATACATGGCCATGCTACGAGGAATGCTGGCGAATTTAGACTCCCTCGGTTTTTAAGAAATTCGACGCAAAGATCGCTGTATTATAATGGAATAAAAATGTATAATAGCCTACCAACTCAAGTGAAACATGTAACCAGCGTCAGGGAGTTTAAAAGAATGGCGGCAGATCTTGTTAGATACCATTACAAAGAAAATTAATGTATTGACCTAACCAAAATATCTTAAAGATAAATTAATTAATAAAAAAAAAAAATTCACTTTGTGGTAATTTTGCTTTCGTTGGTTATCACACGTTTGAGGCCATACCATCTTGATACCAACAATCCTTCAAATAACTCAACTCATTGAAAATTAAACGTGTGTCCGCTCCTCCAAACTACTATAAAAAGACACAAATCTCTTGCATATTACACTACTATTACGCTGGTTTATTTAAAAGCTCATATTACTTTAAAAACAAATTCGTTTATTAGCGCTGCTATTTTATCGACCAACCTGATTTAGCTGGTATGAGCAATTTATGCCTATATGTTAAAGCCAAAGCGATACGTAATCGAAAATAAAGCCAAAACGGCTTCTCCAGATTCCAATACTCCTAAAATATGCTTTAAAGTTGGATTAAAAACAAATTTGAGCCAGTACAGGGCGTAAGTTTGCGTAACGTACTGGCGCTGCTATTTTATGCAGTTGCCATTGATATTTCATTCATAGTTCATACAGTTCATGCCGAGTTTTTTCAACTGTTGTAAACCAGTCGTTTTTGGCAGACAAACAGACTCTTTGAATAGGCCCCAATGTCTTTTTAAACTACAACTTTTCATGAATATTTAGTTGTAGTTTGGGGATGATTTGTTAAAAACTTGATACATGGTAGCAGTTTTAGAAAGGTGTTTCTTCTAAAATGTACTTTTTCCGATGCACGATCCTAGGCGTGTGATGGATCATCAGAAAAATATAAATCGATAATAGATATTCTTTTAATAGATTATAAGTTTTTCCTGCTAGCCTGGTTGAATTTTTGTAGAATTTCCAATTTTTAGATTTTTGACTGATTTTTGAAGGTGAAAAAGTGATACTTTCCACGATTCAACTTAAGGGGGGACTTCGGTATTTTCGGGCCAAAAAAAAGCCCTTTTTTGACGATTTTTGTGACGTGACCATCCAACAATATTTCTGGAAACAAATGGCATATTAATCTACAACTTTTGAAGAATATTTGATATAGTTTTGAGCAACATCGATTGAAAAACTAATCCATGGCATCTAATTTTGGTAGGCATGTCGTCGAAAAGGTACTTTTTACGGTGCCCATCGTAGCGACATGACAGATCATCTGAACTATACAAATCGATATTCATAAGAAAGATTATAAGTTTATTTAGGTAGCCCCAGAGAGTTTTTGTAGAATTTCCCATTTTTCGATTTTTGGCAGAGTTTTGAAGTTGAAATAGTGATGCTTTTTGCGATTTTGTCTACAAAAACGAATTTCACACAATTATTAGAAAAGAACGTATCAACATTTTTTATGAAATCTCGACGGTGCTATCTGGCAAATAGTTTACAGTTGATGTGTTCCGATTTTGAAAACGTTGCTTCTGGAAAATGCGCATCAAGCGAAGCGAGCTGCATTGAGTCCTGTTCTCTCTCTATCTCTCTCTCTCTCGCAGGCGCGCGCACCCGTGCCAACCAACCACACAATCACTGTGCCAAAAACATCTTCATTATTTCTTGCGACCGCCCCCGGGCGGGGTGGCGAGCAACTGCACCGGTCGCCACGGTCAGCGACATATCATAATCCGAGGGCCTTTGGGGAATGGTCGACCTCGACTGCAGTGCTGCACTCCCGCTGCTGCAGCAGCAACGTCTTTATCGCATGAATGCAAATGAAGCATCGCTGCACGGTTCGGGAGATGAACCGAGGACACCACGACAGTAGCTGCTCGTACCGGACGTACACCAGACCAGACCCAAACCAGCAGAGAAGATGGAGCCGAACCTTTGTAAACATCAACCGCAGCACAGCTTCCCTCGGGCGCATCGTGTACGCGCCTGCGTGTGATTAGAGGCGCCAGGGACTCGGTTTGAATGGTTTTCCGGACCCATTTGGTGTTGATTGCATTTTGAAATGGATTCCAAACAGAAATGGTACGCATCCGGAGCAGTGGAATCCGGTAGGCAAACCCCAAAGGATGCAGTTTGGTGCAAACCTGCTGCTGCTATGGCTCCGCTCCCAATCCGATACGATAATCCGATGTCCGTAGCGATCGCTACCCTGGTACGCAAACGGCGCAACTCTATCGAGCCACCGTCCCCCACCCCCATCCCAATTGTTCATCTCGTACACAAAACTCGTTAAAGCAAGCTCTAATCAATTGTTTTGTTTAGGTATAGAGAAGGAGGCAAAAACAAACTGCAACACAGTTAAAACGCCATATGTTTTTCATTTTTGTTTGGATTTTATTGAGTAAAACCAAAAAATGTTGAGAGTTTCATAACATTTTTCAATCAGTTTAGTTTCTTTTGGGATGAATCATGGTGCTTTGTGGCCATTTTGGCTCATTCCAGGAGAAGCGTTTGCTCGAGCTTGACAAAACTATGTCATTTTTTAGCTATAATCTTGCTCTTCTAAACACCACAAACGGAAAAGTCCTGCGCTTTTTACGTCCATAGATATTGACACCCAATGATACATGGAAATTAAGTGTGGAACGTTCTTTTTCCCCTAACCTCATGTCTCGGTTGTTTTGAGGGAAGATAGAGAGTCCTGTTGGAATCTCCAAGGCTGTCACATGAATTATTTCCATGCCTAGGACTGCAATAAACTTTTTAATAGCTTTGGCAAATGAATTTGTTGATTCATCTCGGATACACCGAACAAAAATGTGCGAAGAATGTGAAAAATGGCATGTTATCGCATCCCAACTCATTATCCACCCCCGGCTTATACGCCCTGGTGGCCAACCGAGGGTGTAAATCATCAGCTGACCTCTCTGGCAACTAATCCTCATCATTTCCGTTTTGTTTGTTTATAAACTACTCAATAACGAATGGTTTCTCATCGAAGGAAACCAAGTAAACATATAAAATAGACACCCTTGAATTCCATCACGAATACTACCATAATCAAAAATAAACCGGAATTTTGAATTTATTCCTCGCGGGCTTATCAATTTCAAATTCTGCATTTCTTATCACGTTGACAGCTCACGTTACTGATGTATTTGCGAAGTTTCAGCTTGCCAGCTGTTCATTTAAGTTTACAGCAGAGATTTGTTTGCATTAAGTTTTTACGTCATGGCGATTTTTAAAATGGATTCAAAGCATGAACAACGTTAAAAATTAAATTAAGTGTTCCGACACATTAAAAATGACACAAAAGTATTATGGTAACGATTCTCTATCGAAAACACAAGTGTACCAGTGGTATGAACGCTTTAAAAGTGGTCGTGAGTTGTTGAGCACGATTCTCGTCCTGGAAGGCCATTGTCATCCAAAACTGACGGTAACGTCGACGAAATCCGACAATTGTTGATTGAAAATCGCAAATTAACGATAAGAGAGATAGCTGAGACCACCAAGATAAAATTCGGATCCATCCGCAAAACAAAAACCTGCTTTGTGGGGTAACAACTCGTGGATTCTCTATGACGATAATGCGCCATCTCATAATGCGTTGATTATTCGTGAGTTTCTCGTCAAAAGCAACCCCAATACCATTCAACAACCGGCCTGATTCACCTGATCTTGCACTATGTGACTTCTTCCTGTTCAATTGACTCAAAAAACCACTTCGAGCAACTCGTTTTGAGAGTGTGGGGCCGATAAAAGCAAAAATCGCTGGAGGCACTAAAGGCTATACGAAAAACCGAGTTCCAAAAAAAAATTCTAGAAGTGGATCTAGGAGGGGACTATTTTGAAGGGCACAATTTTAATTTTGAAGATTAAACAAGTACTTTTCTTTTTATGACAAAATTGCGGTTTATTTTCGATCATGGTAGTATAAATTTTTTTCTGTCAAATTCCCACTAAAATGCGATTATAAACAATATAATGTGGTATCACTAGAATAAATCTGCCGACTGTCGGACGGTTGCTGGTTTAGAAATGACAGCAGTTTGAACTTTGTTGCAGTTTTTTTGCCACACCCTGTAGGTCTAGAGTTCGAGAGAGTCTGGTGTTCCGGATCCGGTATCCTCGTTTTTGTCTGGGGTCGGTTGTTCTTTTTTATATATATTTCATGGGTACAGGGCTTACTTCATCGCTATGACCTCACCGCTCTTCTCTAACCCACTGAAACGGAGGAGACAACACCTCTGGACACCCTCTGGGCGACCGCGTGTCCTTTGTGGAGCGCGAGGTGACGTTGTTTAATTAAACAAATTAATATCACAGCACATACCGGACGAACGGGCACCCGCAGCCGACAACAATAACGCGGACACACTCCTAGCGCGATGGTTCGTCCATCGGCAGCGAGCAAATTTTAAAGAAATAAAGAACGGGGAAACAGGGGCCAGCTTGTCACAGATGCCGTCACAGCTCAGCTCTGACAGACTCGCTCTGGTCATCTCGGGAACTCGGGCGCTTCCTGTCACTGCAGTGCTGCTTCTGCTGCTGCTGCTGCTGCGGTGTTGCATCCTACTGCTGCTCATTTCCATAATCCAGCCCTCCACCAGCAGGAGGGAGGGAGGGTAGGATCTAGGGATTCGTTTTAATTACATTCCAACGCTCGCGAGTCGCATCGCGTCGCGGGCTGTTTTCCCCGGTTGTATTGGCAGCAGATGGCAACTTGGCGACGTTGGCGAAATCACACCAACACCAAATAAGACCGAACAATACTAGGAATTTTCCTTGAAGCTGAAGCATGAGCACCCCTTTGGACCTTTGCCAATCAACCGATGCGTTGACGCTTGACGGCACAATGCAATAGTTAAGTTGCGTCGTAGACTTGCTGCAGCTGCACTGCAGAACATGCAACATTTTTTTCAATAGAATCGAGCGGGCAAAACTAAAAAAGACGACAAAGGAAAAGCTGCCTTCAAAGTGTTGAGATTTTTAACCGTGTGATATAAACGACTAATTTACAATATTTATATTAGTATAAGTTGTTTTAGAGGAATGTTTATCGACCGATCGATCGATGATAGGATCAAAATTGCTTCTTAATCGGTCCATCAAAGGATAATTCAGTTAGTGAAACATAAATTTCGGGCGCCGAAATACAACTACATTCTTAAAGTTATTCACGAAGGCCATGGAAAATCTCGCTACCACCATCGTGCTTTTTTGTAGCCTATAACAGATGTTCTTGCATCGCATGGTTTGATGTCCACCAAACTCATACGCGATGTTTTTGATTACATGTTTCAATGTGGGATTGTACAGACTATAACTCATATTTCCGGCTCAGCTAGCTGGTTGATCAACGGAAGCACTGTAGCATATCCACTTTTGCACTTTTGTTCCCCTTGGTTTGCCGTGATTTGCGTTCGCTTCAAAATCGACAGCAAAAGGGATTCAATGATTTTAAAGATTAATCTCTGGAATTATTTTTTTCCTTCCATCGAGCTTCAACAGACTGAAGCACTTGATTCAAACGGTGCTGCTCGAGATGTTTTCAGATGTGCAATGGGGTTTTTTTTCCTCCCCATTACACCCAATTCATTTCCAAGAAATACCCGTAAGCAATTGACTTTCTACTGGATATTCTACGATAAGTGGATTAAACACATTTTGTAAAAAAGAAAACCAAACAATAAATTATTCTAAGTATTTTCCCGTGCTAGCTACACATTTTTCCTATCTATTGGCCAATTTGTGGATACCATGCCAAAAGCATTCGTCATTTAGCGAGGGAAATCCCACGTCACGTCATTTTCCGACAACTTCATACAAAAATCGAAGTGCTGCTCGGACAGCGCGCGATCCATCGTCGAAAAGTGGAGATATTTGGAATGGTCCAGGTCCAGTTAATTAGCGGTATGAGGTAGAACCGCCCAGTTTATTGAATTCAAATAACTATGGGCCATTTTCGATTGCGATTGGGTGTGTTCGCAAAGAGATATCAACTTCTCATGTCTTTGCTCATAAATCGGCCTTGTTTCACGCAAAGCACGGTGCATTTTGAATATTTGCGTTGCGCCTTAACATCATCACAAGACTACAACAGCTAATAATTGACGACACCCATCTGATCCCACCAAACGCACAGCGCATTGTCTTGCGTTCAAAGTTCAATTTCATGTTGCGGTTAAAGATGATGGGTAGCTGGGATATATGAACGATTTGTTTCGTTTTAGATGCTCAAAATGTATCCACTTTTCATCGAAAGGCACCACAAGAAGCCGGAATGACTTTCGGTTTTGCCTAACAAGCAAGAATTCGCATTTGTATTGGCATCGCTCCTCCATCTGCATATCGTTCAAACCAAGTGGCACCCATTTACCACCTCTTTGAACCATTCCATGGCACGTAAGCGTATGGAAATGGTTGATTGAATAATTCCTAACTACTGGGCAAGTATTTTTAACGATTACGTATGATTCTCATCTAAAAGAACTTGAAATTCACGGCCCTGAACTTATTTGGGTCGATTTTCACGCTTCTTGTTACTCAAGTCAAAATAATGGTCATCGTTGAACCAATTTAACCAATCTTTGCAAGTGGTTTTTAATACAACATTGTCACCAGAGGCCCTTTACAAGCCTTTAATCGCCCCTCTCTACTGACATCGACTTACTCAACCAGCTGCTGTAAATAAACGGGTGGCCCGATCCCATTCATACTTTGTACAATAATTAAAGACAGTTGTACCAACGTAGGAAAAAAATCTCGTCTCGATCCGATTGCCCAGTCAGATTTAAATCGACTATTCCCGGTACGTTTTGGACACAATGTATAAGCAAACAGCATAGGTATGTCTTAGCATGAAAGTTACGTTATAGCTGTCTTGAAACGATTGGAATTCTAGTGTTGGGATTCTCTGGTCTTTTCTCCATCTAGCCTGGAGTGTGGACATCATTCTGCGGACGGCGCGGAAATGATGAAGTTGATATCGGAGTTCATCCGACTTCGTTTTCGGTATTTTCGGGCCAAAAAAAGGCCCGTTTTTGACGATTTTGTCTGACGTAACCATTCCACTTTATTATTTCAAGTAAATGAAATATTAATCTACAACTTTTGAAGACCATTTGGTGTTGTTTTGAGCAACATTAATTGAACAATTAATCCATGGCATCTAATTTTGGTAGGCGTGTCGTTGCAAAGCTACTTCTTACGGTGCCCATCGTAGCGACATGACGAGTCATCTGAAATATACAAATCGATACTCGTTTGAAAGATTATAAGTTTATCTAGGTAGCCCCGTTGAGTTTCTGTTGAATTTCCCATTTTTCGATTTTTGGGAGATTTTTGAAGTTAAAAAAGTGATGCTTTTTGCGATTCTGCCAAAAAAACGAGCTTTACATAATTGTTAAAAACAAGTTACCAACAATTTTAATGATATCTCGAAGGTTATTTGTTAAAAATTTCGAATCGATCGGTCCAGTAGTTTTTACGGTACGATGGGCACCGACATTGAAAACGTTGGTTTTGGGGAAACGCTCTTCAAAGTAGCGAGCTCTGCATGGAGCTTTGAACGAAACGCGGATTTTCGAAAATCTGTATCTTTATCAGGTTTTCCTCGATTAATCGAACGCTTTCACACAATACTCTTGAAAGCATCAGCATTCTGGGAAAATTGTTAAAATCATGTATCACAAAACAAAATTAAATACCGAAACCCCTTAAATTTGCTTTGATTCTCAGAACTTCCTTTCAAACAACCTTTCTTTTGAACCTACTTTTGAAGGTCACTCCAACAGTTGTGCCTATTTCGTCCCAGCATATTGAAGTATGTCGTCTCCAACACGTTCTTGGGTCATTTTTTAAGTATCTGGCACAAATATCGCAAAGAAACGGGCTGGAGAATAAAAGCAAATACAGCAATTAGGCGGAAAATTAAAAAAAAAAACCCCATAATTCACAAAAACATCGAACAATCGGCAAAGAGGAACAAGGAGGAATAATTTCAACTGGTTTTATATTCTAGAAACCTCACTCTTTCAAATGCTATGTGAGTTTTAGCCGAGTATTGTCGGGCTTTTGAGAAAACTGATTTTGAAATTTTCATTTTTGCCCATGAGTTTGGGACGGTTCATTTTTGATAAAAAGCTGTGCTTATTTTTAAACTTCAAACCATAAAAAGTGCCCTGTTCAAAATGTTCTAGTAACCTCGCGGATGTTGCTGCATACCAAAACGAGGCTGTTATCTTGACTATAACCATTTTTTTTTTTTTTTTGCTTGACAAGAATGGCACAACGCACATATTTCGGCTACTTGTATCCTTCCACTTCACAGCAAAAAAGAATAACTTAGCAGGGATGTCTAAGCATTGTATGAGTTCTCTATGGTAGTGCTGTTATGTGTAAAATATTTTAAAGGCCAGCTTTTGACTCAAATACCCCTCCCTGGGCGACGCGTCATCAACACTGATCATCAACACTTCCGCTTTCTGGGGGACCAGACTTCCAGTTTGACTCGGTTACCATATCGATAGCGTCGTTCGCTTGCCTTTAGGCAAAAACTCGAACACGTTCAGGTGTGTTTAGCTCACTGTATTGGTGTGCGTGGTTGAACTTGCGAAGGAACTGGCGCCACACATAGAGTCCGCTTTACCCCTCAGGAGTGATGCTGCGGTGCGGTGCCCACCAAGCCCCCCTACCCCCCCCCCCCCCCCCCCCCGCCGGTACCAGGCTTTTGAGAAGCGATTTGCTGATTGGAAGCGAAACAGCGCGAAGACCCCCCCCCCCCCCCGCCTTTCTCTCTCGATGAGCTCTAGTGGGCTTTAGTTTTGCGGTATTTCAAAGGATTTATTGGTTATTCCGTTCGCGCGAGAATGTTCCCGGAGAATGAGCGGGTGATATGTATGTATGTATGTGTGCAAAGGTATGGTGTGCACGGTGCGCAGCGCAGCGCAGCGAAAGCATCCCCTTTGGTTTATTGGCGCCATGGCGTGTATGCTGGCGCTTTGGGGCGACGCGTGGGAGTTGTTTGCTGGTGCGAGCTGCGAAGCTTTCTGTGGTGGAGCCTGGCGAGCGCTGCTGGAGCGAGGAAAAGGGTGCAGAACTTTCCATCTCCACACCCTAACCTCCTCCCACACAAAAAAATCGAGAGGATAAAGAGCGAAGAGAACTGCCAGAGCAGCAGCAGCAGCAGCTTACCGGGGGCATACTGGGCCGACTGCCTGGCTAAGCCTGGCTCGTGGGTGCATGTGTGGGAAGGTGGCGTTGTTGGCGTCGTCACCATCACGTAGTCACGGGCACCTTCGTTGCCGTTGGTCACCTTTGCTCGTGGGGCTCATGTTTTGTCGATATATCGCAGTTTTAGCGCATGGGATGGGGGGAAGGGGGGGGGGGGGGGTCGGGGGTGAAGGTGGATTAAAGGAAGATGAGGTGACACCACCACCACCACCGGCCCGGTAGCAGGTGGGCAATCAGCTGTTCACCACCGTGAGTGTCTTTTGCAAAGGGGGTTTCGACGGTGTATGTGTGTGCGCGTGTGCATGTGTGTGTGTGTGTGTAGTTGGTTCGATCTCGTCCTCGAGACGCCCATGCCCCGTCTTGCCCAACGCAACAACGTGTTGGTGGTGGCCAGGGCTGCTTTATTCATAAATAAGCACATCCCCCGGTTTCATCCCCCCCTCCACCCCTCACCACCAGCCACTATACTCCCAGCCCGTCCCTCTAGGGGCCTGACCAGGGGCACCGCTGTATTATTCACCAACCAACCGAATGCCAGCCAAGTCTTTCCCGTTCGAAGCGGCGCGAAGCGAAGGGGAAGGGAAAGCGAACGTGTCACGGGTGAGGGTGGAGGGTGGTGGGCGGTTGGAGTGGGTGTGACAAGGTGCGAAAAGTAAGGATTCGTCACACCGAGGAGCAGGGGCTCATGAAACATTAATTTTAATCACACCCGGGCGTTTAATGTGTGTAGGTGTGCGCCCCCCCCGCACGTGTTCCGCAAAGGTGCACCCCCCAACCCCCCCACCCCCATCGCACCCATTCCGGGGTGACAAACCAGCAACACCGCGCATCTCGCGTAGTTAATGAGTTATAAAAGGGAGGGGGGGGAAAGGGACAACAAGAGCCCGTTCAACCCCCTGTCACATGCACCCCCTGTCTAGGGGAGGGTTGTAGCGGTGGTTCTCTAAGCTCACCTTCTGTGAGCACCGCACACCTGGGCCCGCGGCCCCCCCATTACGATCTGTAAGTCTGCACTCTAGTTGTAATCGATACTAGGCTGCCGGGGCGTGACTCGAGTCCTCGAGGCAGCGGCCTGCCAAACCTGCCCTGCACGTTCGTGCTCCACTCCATTGTAAAGCCGACCGCCGAATCCGCTCGGGTTCACTTGGGAGCCGTGTTCATTCGCTAGCACAAGGCTCTGCGGGCTCTGTCTTTGTTTAGTGTATGTGGATTCGGTTCCTTTTTGTCGCGAAACTTCGCGTCGCGTGCTCCCCGCGTGCGTTGCGGTGGGGAGAAAAGTTTGCGCCGCTGGTTGGCAGGCTGCCATTCTGACTCGGGGCGGTTCTTAGGCCCCAACCGGGGCGTACGGATAATGACTGCTTGTGTGTCTGTGTGTGGGTGTGGTTGATTTCCTGGAAGGTTTCCTGCAGGGCCTGGGACGGTCACGGGCGATGAGAAAGTTTTTTTGTTTTTTTGTTATACCAGGCCCCGGCGCTGCTTCTTTTGTAACTTTTATCTTCCTCTTGTGCTGTTGTTGTTGCTGTTGTTGTTGTTGTTGTTGTTGTTGTTGCGCTTTCGCCAGCTAATACCACCCCACCCACCCCCACACCGGAAGTGGACGACAGACGACCCTGGGCGCCCTCGGGCGGATGGCGTTGTGCGCGCGCACGCACGCCCGCTCCCGCAACCACACACACAACACACATTTTCGCGCTACCGAGGGCTTGCCAGTCGTTGTGGCCTGTCCAGCCGTTACAATTAATTTCACGACAATAAGGAGCACATCCGCCAGGCCGAGAGGGCCGCCATTCGCCTCGTGGGGGAGAGGGGGCGGCTGGGTTCACAATAGTAGCATTCTAACAACTGCAGTGCATTCCTAGGCAATATTCTATGATGGATTTTTCATCAATACATTGGGTTTGGGGAGAAAGTCTTACATTATGCTTGAAGTAGAAGGCTCTAGCACTCGGGCCTCGTTAATTATTTGACCGAAACAAACAGATTTACATTCGTGTGTGATAGGCAAAGCGGGCATATCACACTTAAAAAGTATTAGGTCCATGACTTACAGAGCGCACCATCAGGCGGTACCCTATTTTAAACGTTGAATAACTCTGTCATTTTTCAACCGATTTTAAAAAATAAACCAGTTTTATTTAGGTTATTCTATGCCATTTATTGTGCCATACTCAAAATGTGATATCGATCAAATGACCACCTTCATTCACGCATACAAGAAAGAGTCTCTTTTTCGGGCATTTTACATTGTTTTGACAACATTTAGGGAGATATTTTGGCAACTTCAGCTCCAATATTTGCTATAATTTATCTCATAGTCTTCGGTTTGTTGGCATAAACCTTATTTTTCAAAAAAGAAACACAGAAAAAATTCACCGCCGTCTTATGCGGCGAACGAGGATTCACCCTCCATTGCTCGACCACAGCTTTCACTATTGACCGATAATTTTCAATAAAAAGTGTGACAATTTCAGTCCGCTCTTTTAACGAAAAGTGATGCATTACTAAAATGGCAAAGATTGACATTTCAGAAACTGGTCTATTTGTGCAAATCGGCTGAAAAATGACAGAGTTATTCAACTTACAAAATAGGGTACCGCTTGATGGCGCATCCTGTAGTTCTTTCGATTCTAAGTACAGGTGGCGCCATTTTGTTTGACGAAGGTTCACAGCCCCATATGTTATGTCGTTTTAAAGTATAACTAAATACCTTTAAAACGCAATACGCAACTGCTCATAACATTCTCTTTAGCATATTTTTTTCTCGAGTTGAAGACGTCATGGTTGGTGCCTGAAAAGTCGATTTTGAGGGGAAATACAAAGAAAACCTTGTTACATTTGGAGAAAACATCTGCTAAAAGTTATCGTTTGTTGGTTTAAGCTTTTGATGAATATGTTCTGACTTTAAAAAAAAATACACAAGCAGGCTTCAAAGGTTTACAACCGGAGATTTTAACGTTACAGGCGCAGAGCTACACCAAACACCATAAAAAAAACACATTTGGATACACCAAAACAATGAGAAGATCCAGTTTTGACGGGTGTTGTGCACTAAGAACCTCCGGAATCTGTTGAAACTGTTGATGGAGAACGTTATCAACAGTAATGGATCCATTTGAAGCGAGCTCTGGCTAGAAAGCGGCAAAAAACTGATTTAGCGGTAAAAAGCTGTTTACAAAATTATGGATGGGATGTGTTAGCCTCTCCGCTCTATTCCCCAGGCATTGTTCTTTCTGAATACTACTTGCTTGGTTTGGCTGCACGGCACCTTATTATTTATGAAAGTATCGAAAAATGGGCATTTGCCTAAAATGATTCAAAAGATGAGGAGTTCTTTCGAAATGGAATTCAAAAATTGATCAAAATATGGTAAAAAGTAGTGGCCAGCGATGGGCAATACTTCGATTGATGTAATTGTTCTTTTGGTTTTGAAAATAAATCGTTTTTGTTGAGTCAAAAAATCGTCCACTCAACTCTCAACGTTCGATCGCCATAAAATCAGAGAAATACTGACAGTTAACGGGCATGTTAGCAGTCTCAGCATCGCCCCGTGTAAAGATGGATCATACAATTGTTTAAAGCTGGACTGGCGCAAAGCTGGACTGAATAATTCGCTCAAGATTTGGTACCCGATCAATCGACAATCAGCATGATGGATCGAAATCGCAAACCAAACGGCATGAAATCGAGCCATTCCCCAAACAAAATGATGATGATTGGTGATGAGGAATGGATGACATGCTACCATAATGTGTCAACAGATCGTGCTCAAGTGTGCGGAAACGTTTCATACCGTGACTAACCTTCCTAAAAAGGTTCTGAAGTGTATTTAGAGGATTGAAGTGTCATAATAATTTTAATGCGCAATTATCTTACAGTAACACGTAAACTAGTGTTTTACTCTGCGATAATAAATCTTCTTCTTCTCTTTACTCTCAACATCTGGTTCGTTTGCGGCTAGTGTTCCATCAGGCCAACGCAAAGCAACGCGTGTCTGTAAAAGCTTGTAAAAAACAACGAAAGCTCCATGAGAATGTTTCAATTGCATCCAACATTTAGTAGAATTCAGGGACGAAGTGTTAACCATCTGTTTTCGCGTAGTACAAAATTTCCCTAATGGTAAGCACATTAAATCAAGAGGAGCCAGTGAAAATCGAAAATCCTTTAGTTTCTCACCGATAACAAACGAACCTTCTATGAGAGGAGGACAGTAGGATTACTTACATACGAAAAAAAGCGAGCAAATTATCCAACAGAACGATTCACATTTGATGTACAGCGGACCATGAGAAGTGTTTTTTTATAACGTTTTGAACTGCACCCAAAACAATGATTTCCTCTATCCCCAACCCAATATTATATATGGTGCTAAATGATTTATTACGGTCACTCTATTGTTTTGGACCCTACAGTTACCGATCGTTAGATTCTGATACCGAACACAGCATTGTGCGCTGTTATCACGGGTTTCCTTGCCTCCCAGGAGGCGACTCGTTGCCATGTAGCACAAGAACAACAAGCTACAGAATCCCGCGCTAATTAGCGTAAGTAGCGGTGGAAACGGTTTGTTACTTCGCCATTATACCCTCAAGTAGGCGCTCGTTAGAGAGGCCCCCATGGCTCGCACACCACCACCTCCACCACCACTGCCCACCAGCTAACTAGCTGTTTGTCTTTCGAAAAACTCCTCCTCCACGCTGCGCGTTCAAGTACCGCGTTCCAGGCTGCAGGCAGGATGGTGGCGACACAGCACAACGTGCAGGGCTAAACACTCGGTTTAAAAGAAGGAAAATGAAAGCAAAAAAAGGTTACAGAAGGCGTACTCAGTACTGTACGCGTGTGCCAGGCGGCTCTTAAAGGGAGGGGGGCTTCGGTATTTAACTTGTTTTGTGACACATCCTTTTAACATTTTTCCCTGAAAGCTGATCCTTTCAAAAGTATTGTGTAAATGTTTTGGATCAATCGAGGAGAGCTTGACAAAGTTATAGATTTTTGAAAATCCGCGCTTCATACAAGGCTCCATGCATCTCGCTACTTCGAAGAGCGTTTCCCAAAACCAACGCGTTTTCAAAGTCGGTGCCCGTTGTACCGTAAAAACTACTGGGCCGATCGATTTGAAATTTTTAACACATAATCTACACACTCTTTGCTAGGTAGTCCCGTCAAGATATCCAGAAAATTGTTGATACGTTTTTCTAAACAAATCTTTAAAAATTGTGTTTTTAGGCAAAATGACAAGAAGCATCACTTTTTCAACTTCAAAAATTTGCCAAAAATCGAAACATAGGAGATTCAACAAAAACTCTCCGGGACTACCTAGATAAACTTATAATCTTTCAAACGAGTATCGATTTGTATATTTCAGATGACTCGTCATGTCGCTACGATGGGCACCGTAAGAAGTAGCTTTGCGACGACACGCCTACCAAAATTAGATGCCATGGATTAGTTTTTCAATGAATGTTGCTCAAAACAATACCAAATATTCTTCAAAAGTTGTAGATTAATATGCTATTTACTTGAAAAAATAAAGTGGAATGGTTACGTCACAAAAAATCGTCAGTGCAATGAGAGCACTTTTCGCATGCCAGTAAACTGTCAGTTTTGGCCTGCATTCCATTTCATGAAAATCAGCAGCTAAATTTTATCGATTATTGGTTTAAGATTATGGTGAATATGCACCGACATATCATAAAAAGTGAAAGCTGGCTTCCAAGGGTTAGAAGCGGTGACTTTGCCGCTAAAGACAAAGAACACGTTCGTGCCAAAAAAAAATAAAATGAAGATTTGAAATCGTTTCGTGCACCAAGAAACCTCTGGAAACAGGTTAAACTATTGACGAACGAACGTTTTCGACGGTAACTGATCCGTTCGAGGCGCGCTCTCGCTCGCACAAAGATTTAGAGGAGTTTTGTTGAGTGAAAAGTTTGATGTGGAACCATTTTTTTTTGTGCCATCTTAACACGCCACCTCCTTCCTTGGAAAGTACGCACGGTTTTGTGGCGGATCCAACGCCCAATACTCACGTCCCACCTCGAGCACGAGTCGTCTCTTCCACCAACACGTGACAGCCGTTCCAAGATCCTCCATCCCCGCGAACCACCACCACTGTTACCATCCTTTTCTTTGGGTGGAACAGGAGAAGGAGGAGAAGAAGGGGGAAGATATTCATTAATGTGAGCGGCATTATAATCGCATCAAAAGCACATCAACCATTTATCCTCGAGCGGCTCCACACCTCGGGCGCGTTGCACCAAAACCACCTCTCAGCCCACTGCCTTGGCAAAGGAGTAAAGTGCGGGAATGGCACTTCCAAGCTGGCACCTTCAACGCACCGGCCTGCGAGCGCTGCCTCCTTTAATGATACCCGACCGACCGACCGGGGACCGGTGTGAATGGTGGCAGCGTGCGACGCCGCGAACCTTAAGATAAGAACCCTTGGCCACACCTAATGACGCTTCTTCTGTGCTCCGTTGCTGGCTGGCTGGCTGGCTGGCTGGCTGGTTGTGGTGTGGCTGTTGCCAACGTGCAAAGTACGACGCCCAACCAACAATCCCCAGCACATTGGGCGCTCGTTAGCGCGCTGTTTTTCTGGTGTTGGCGAACACGGCCAACCTAGTGGTAGTGGCCCGTGGAAGGGGTGGGGGGGGGGTTTTCGGAGACACCCCCAAACACATGTGCTGCATTATGCGGTGATGGCTCTATAGGATACTTCTGCTCCGGCGGCCACACATCCATTAGCAGCGCGCCGTTGCGAAGCGCTCGCTCTAGACGTCTCACAGGACTGAGACAGAACGTGTTTCAGTTGGGTGTTTAGCTACTGAGTGGAGAGTGGGTGGGTGTTTTGTGTAGTAGCGCTCAGTTTATGAGCGCCATTCAGGCTCCCTGAAGCGGCTCCCTGTTGCATATAAGGGCTACATAGCCTTCTTTCCGTCCGTCCGGTGGGTGGTGTGAAAAAAGATGGTCCAGGCTTATCTGCAACAGAGCCAGACAAAAGGGGCCCCATTGCTTTAGTATCGGTTATGTTTTGGCTCCCACGGTATCGATGCAACCGATACTTCTGCCGTTCGTCTTTAAAAGGGGGGGCGGGCTAAGGAATTTTTTTTGGTAACATTTTTTTTAACATCTCTCCATAAATGCTGATTCTTTCAGGAATATTGTGTAACATTTTTCTGGCTCATTCTCAAAACTGACAAAGATATGAGCCTTCATGCAGTCGCGCCTCATGCATGCAGTGAGTCATCTGCCCAACCGGTAGCATAACGCGAGCGATCGATTGGAAAAATGTTTAAACACAACACCTACAACACTATTGCCAACGAGACGTTGTTGAGTTGTCATACAAAAAGATTGGTATATTATTGCTAATAATTATGTAAAACTCGTTTTTTTAAGGTATAATCGTAACAAGCATCACTTTTCCTCTATCTAAAAAAATCTACTAGAAATCGTAAAATTAGAAATTCATCAAAAAATCAACCAAGGAAAAACTTATAATCTAATCAGAAGAGTGTTGATTTGTATTTTTCTGATGACCCATCACGCAGCAACGATCGGGTTCCGGGGACAAAAATGTACAGATATGCAAACATGCCTTTCTACACCGTGTTCAATATATTCCCATACCCTTTTTTGTTGGACGATTTTGGTACGTTCACAGCACCTAGTTCAAATATCAATATTGTTTTCTAAAATTGTAGTGCTTACTTAACATTTTGGTAGTTGAATTGGTCTGTTTCATGTTGGGGCTCTAATTTTAGTAACCATAAAACAATTACGTGCCTGTGTTATAAAAAAACGATGTTGGATGGGGAGCGTCCAAGCCCTATTTTCAAAACCTTGAAGCATTTTGGACTTCCTCGTTAAATTACAAAAAAAAAGACCGGGGCGAAAGCGGTCGGCTAGTACTGAAAAAGTAATCAAGACCGTTTGGGAACGTATCCGACGTTATCCTCAACGTTCGATACGAAAAATGGCTACAGATTTGAAGGTTTTGATTTCGACTACGTATCCATTTTTTAAATAGGAGCTAGAATGTAATGCTTATGAAAAATTGAATGTTCACGGAATTTCGGAAGCTAACCAACAAAAAGAAAAATGAAACAGCAATCTTGAAGCAATGAAACAGCAGCAAGCAGGCACGCTGGGCACGACTTGTGTTCTCTGAGGAAAAGCTTTCTGTTCTAGATCAAAGTTGTGTTTTCCAAAACGATAGATTGTGTTTCAGAAACATTGTAACATAAAGATGTAACAGATAACCGAAACAACATCCCCAAGTTTTGAAAATCTGACTAATGTGACCGTTTAGGAGGTTATTTGCCCGCACGGCAAATTACCCCTATTTTTTATTGAAAAAGGCGGAAAATATACCAAGCGTATTATAAAAGATATCTTATGAAGAAATTCGTGAAATCTAGCGTAGAAAGATTATACGGGAACGAAAATTATGTGTTCCAGCATGATGGAGCGCTCTTGGGAGAGCAATTTTGGTTCAAAACTGGTGCAGGGACAATTTAACCACTGGACTTGATCGTTTGTTTATACAATTGTTAAACCTAAACGAAGAAAAATTGTTTAATTTTATTTAGTATGAAGCAACGATTCCAAAAAAAAATGGAGGAAATGTCTATGAAAGTCGTCCGTGCCACGTGCGTTGGACCTTAGAAGCGATTGAAGCTCGTAAAAAAAGATGGGAGGAGGGGTATTCTCGAAACATTTAGTTATAGTTGGTAGGTTAGGTTGATATTGTAGAGTAGTGTAGACTTAGGTTTAAGGTAGTATTAGTAATAGATAATAATTGTATATTTGTAATTTTTAAATAAAAAGTCAGTCTGAAACGTAAACCACTTGGAAGCAGACGTATAATTAAATTTTTTAATTAATTAGTATAAGTTTCTCTTTAAAAAAAACACTCTGATGATAGAAAATGGTCCCCCCATTAAGAAAGTATAAATGATTGAATGTGTATGAGAATATATCGGACACGGTGTAAAATGGATGCCATGTACGAAGTTTTTAAGAAAAGTCTTCCCCCCAAATATCACGAAATATACTTGAAAAGTTAAAGTTTATTATAGCATTCGCAAAAGCATGTATCGGTAGATAGCTTTTTACAAACAAATCTGCTAAAATTGTGCCGTTTTTTGGTCCAAATCAAAAGACTTGGCCGTTTAAGCGACGAACCCGGTTGGATCATTGATCAATCCGTCACCATCACTAGCGTGATCACTTTTTCGCTGTCCAAAATGGAAAACAATGGCAAATTCAACAAAAATTCAACGTGGCTACCTGTATAAACTTTTAGTCGCTCAAAAATACATCACGATATGTATATTTTAAATGATCCACCGTTGCCGTTCACTGTTTTAAAGTGGATTAATAGGTCCGGACCTGCCCGGGGCCGCACGCTTGTTGTGTGTGTGTGGTGTGGGGATCCAATCGGGCAGGCAGCTGCAATCAGCCAGGATGCTTGTTGCCACCGATACCGAACTCCATTCCTACCCCCCAACTTATCACCCTTTTTGCCTCAACTCCGCCTGGATTGCCGGAGTAAATTGAATTTGCGAATCAATAAACACCACCGCCTTCCCACCGCTACCACCGGGCCTCCCCTCGGGGGGTTCCTCGGTGTCGCATTTCCGATTATGACACTAGCTGGTCTGACTGCCTCTTGTACTCGCTAGTATGGCCCCGAGGATTCCACTAGGGCACCGTAGCACCGTTTGGCAGCCATGATGTTATGACTTCCATCGACATTCCTGGTGGGCTGAGTGGCAGCTGTGTCCGCGGACCGAACTGTCGGTCGTCGGTCTCTCTGCGCGTGTTAACATCCCCCCGCCCCCCGATCGGGCGGATAAAGAACGACAGGATACGCTATGTTCCGTATGGGTGTGTCTAGGGGGGTGTCTAGGTGTGGTTGTGTGTTGTATGTGTAGGTGCCAAGGGGAGCCAATACACTCGCTCCAACCGCCCCACCGCGTCAAATGGCCCAATGGATGGTAGCTCCCGAAGTCTGCAGCTTCCGATGGCCGATGCCGATCGATGCCGTGGCATGGACACGTGGCAGGGCCATGAAGCGAATCACCACCACCGTGCGTTTGTTCGCACATAATTGAACCGAGATATGTTGTGTCTGCATGTCTACTGCATGCGCTTCCAATGGAACATCGACGACACAACGATTGGCTCTGCTACTCCACCCCCCGGCCTCTTGCGTTACGCACGCAGGTGGTGGTTGTCGTTCAGGACAGCTGCTGCAGTCGGGGGCGAGACCGACCGGTGCGCTACAGTGGCCTTATGGTGGCCACTTTTCGGCTAACTCTGTTTGGTTCGTGCCGTGGCCGTGCATGGTGGTCGGCGGCTTTGCGCGGACGTTTTCATGGAACAACCCATAGTTTACAAATTCAAATCACATATCACATTTAGTTTTTCCAGCTTTTTACTGCCCTTTACAGGGTTACTGATACAGTGGTAGATATTCGGTTAGCCGAACTGCTTGAAACTCACATTTGTTCAATAGAATTTTTTGAAACAATGTGCAAGTTGGTATTTGTTATTGCCTTCATTTGCAACGTGTAAATAACAAACACAAAATGTTTTTTAGGTGATTGCAGTAAGAAATTCATGCCAAACTTTTGGGAAAAGGGACGTTTTTGTCTTCAAACCATGCATTCAATTGTTGGCGAAAATGAGTTCATTTATTATCTAACTGAAATATAAGGTCCTACACCTCGTTAGTTTCAATGAGATGAGTTAAAACGTCTTTTACAAGCTTCTTGTAAATAACTGAAACAATTTACGTTTAACTTAAACCACTGGGAAACTGCGCATGATGAGCAACTCACTTACGACATCAAACCCTTTAGTTTGGAACTTACGGTGTGGTATGGTGTGTCCCTTATGGCTGTAATCATACCAATTCCGGGTTTATCCATCCAAATCGTCAAAAGAATACTTATTTCTTTTGAAAAATACTCCATTTTGCCAATATTTAACTATATTCATGCTAAGAAAGCCGGTTGTCCTTATGGGTATCAATAAACTATGGCTTTGCTTCGAATTTTCAATCATTTGCATTATTTTCTGAGGTCCACATCGTATGAAATGTGTCTAATTATTACTGGTTTAACCATATTTCTTGTAATCTGCCCAAAAGATAGCTGATTGTTGGTTATTTCAAGTAAACCTCTTTTTTTTACCGTTTGAACACTATGTTGTTCTCGTTTAATGGAGGTATCACCATCCACCTTCACCATTTAATATTTTTCAAAAGAAATAATACATGGATTCTCTTATTTGAGAAATATTTGAACCAATGAAACGATAAGAGTAGCAGTAAACCTTAGAGAATTTGTTTATTTGTCGGGTTATTTCCATAAATCACTTTGCTCTAACCCATTTTTTTAAAAGAAATATTAAAAATTCAGGGAGTTATCAAAATGGGCATGTCTTAAGCTTAAAATAATCTAGATTAGCTCTACTATTGAGCTTCAAACACAAAAATTGCATATGTTCGAAAACGATGCGAAATATTATGTTTTTCTTGCACTTCGGCTAAACAAGTGTCTAGCTGACCGATGAAATACGACATTTGCTCACATTTTGCTTCACAGAGATCTCAAATACCCACTTATCTGAATCATATTTTCCGTGTGTACTAGTCACATATGTAGTAACATAATAATAGGTTGATACCAGGAATTTATACATCCGTACGAAAGTGATTGCCGTTTTACTCTTGAACCTCTACGATCGATTAAACGAATATTTACCATTGTATGAAGTGTTTCCTTTTTCAAAACACTATAACTTTTTTGCTTAACAATATTTTGTATTGATTTCAAAGACAAAATTGATTTAAAATAATCAAACTTCCAGCATCCAGTCACATCAGCTCGATGTGGCTACCTTTTTTGCCCTGACTATAGGCTTCAAATGGTCCAAAATCGAGCTGCATGCTGCACTTGAATGTGTTCTTGTGGTATTTTGTGGTGTACAACCGAAATGTTTACGTGTTCAAGGTTCGAAAGCAGCTTCTGAGTCACATTCTCGAGAATGTGTCGCTTTCACTTTGACTCCAGGATCGATGAGCACAATTGGCTGAGTGCGCGATGGGAAATTGCTACGAGTGGCCGTTCTTAGGCTCAAATTCATGTATGAACCTTCGGTTTGGAAGTACACGCGATCGTTTTGAGAGTTTATGAACTGATTAATTGGGTTTTTTTCTGTCTCATCGGAAACCACAATGTTTGGCAAACAACTCCTTTGCTTGTTCGCACCGAACTTTGTTCTTGCTTCGGTGTAAGATCGTGTGCTTTTTGGAAGTTGTTGCAAGGTTAAGCCTTGTGTTCATTTTTCATTATGCGTTGCATACGATCGAGCGAAACTTGCACATCTTTTGCGAGCTTATTTGCACTGCGACGCGCATTTTTGTTTTAATTCTGGCCTTCATTTTCCGAATCATTTCTGGTGATGTTCGGTTTTCCCACTTCACTTCACTTCCATAGCGTTTTGCAATGGTATCAGTACCATTGTATCGATTTACGGTGCGATACACAAACATTGTGTTCATTTTAAAGTGACTGAGCTCACGAATAATAGCTGAAGGTGGTGATTATTATGTTAGAATTACATCACGATAAAAAAAAAATCTACAAAACAGAGACGCAAATGATTTTTGGTGGCTTGTAAACAATATACTGAACTGTAACTAACACCATTTTGGCGTCGATGTTAGGAGCGGTTTGAAAAATACAGCAGTGTGCAGTTGGTAACACTTCATATCAGTAACCCTGTATTTTGCATTTTCCTTTTATTCTAAAAAGACCCGCTAACAACAAAAGCTACAACCACTGTTGGTAGAAACAAGCGAGTAGCTTAAGAATAACGAATAAGAATAACATTTAAAAAAAAGTTTATCCACCTCAATGTATGACACTGTATTGTTTTCACTTCAAAATAATCAATTAATCGTCTTTTCTTTTCCTTTAATTGATTGCAACGGAGTGCATTGAAGTGCTTTCATCTCGGGCGCAGCTTTTGAAGCCCATTTGCTGGTTGTATCGCCAAAATCAATATACCCTAAGAAGCACCCAACCAGTGCCATTACTCGGCTGTTTCTAACGCAACTTTTTTGCGTTTTCGCTAGTGAGTGTTTTTGGGGAAAAAAAAGCCAAAAAGCAAAATAAAGTACAGTAAACGTAGCATGGGACGTGGAAACTGATCCCGCAGGTCCCGGCGGAGAAAGCTGACACTATGACAAGCCCAGTGTGCACCGCGTGTACTGCCTGTTGTAATAGCTAGCAGGAGTGGCAGTCCCAGTAACTACTAATAAATAAGAGAGATTCCATTCCCGGGTACGGTCCCATTCGTTGCGTTGCGGCACCCTAATGGAACGAGTGCAAGGCGGTTCCGTTGTATCTTAGCCCTCCTCGCTATCCCCGGGGAGGCATCCTACCACTTCCTGTCAGGCCTGCCATCGGGCTAGCTCGAGGCAATCAATCAATTAATCCACGGTGAGTCGCGGTGAGTGCCTTTCGCTTGTAGTGGTGTTTGTGTGGTGCAAGAGCAAAGGATGTCGATGTAGCCGTCGACGTAGTGGCCGAGTCCGCAGTGCAGTCCGCAGTGCAGGTTGCTCTTCCGTTCCATTCCGTTCCGTTCGAGGAGCGCAGCAAAAGGGATGAGGGTGTAAAATTTTAATAACCTAACCCCTCCCCCATCCATCCTAGTGCCATCTCTCAAGCATCATTCACATCGTCATGCTCGTCATCATCAGCAGCAGCAGCAGCAAGCGGGAGTTAGTAACGGATCCTCATAACGGTGGCCTCACTGTTGTGCGAACATCACCTCGCCGGCCACCGTCCCTCAGTAGCGGCAGCCTCTAGGAGGAGTAGATTCCAGAGAGTTCAACACCACAGCACAGTGCACCAGCACGGTAGAGCGCCCGGTACGAACACCGTACGAAACTCATTAGGTTTCATTAATATCTTACGATTTAATTTGCATCTCATTCTACCGAACCCACCGGGCCCGTCCCGGATACCTGCCATTAGCTTCCTTCTTTCCTTTCTACACCGCACCCGCTCCACTTCGCCATCCACCTCACCAGGGGGGGGGGGGGGCAGGATGCCATAAAGATAGCTGCAATCTTTGGCGCAAATCTTCACCGGGAGCGCTGTACTAGCGTGTAGCAACTGGATAACAGACCCAGCAACACAAGAGTAAGAGAGAGAGAGAGAGAGAGAGAGAGAGAGAGAGAGAGAGAGACTCGCCTCGCTAGTAGCGTCGGAACACGCGTCAGCAAATCGTATGACATGATGTTGAAATTACCAGCGAGCTGGGCTGCTAGTGCTGCCAGTGGGTGGTACACATGCTAATGTTTCCATCATTATTCATGAGAGAGACCCAGCTCAGCGCAACGTCCGCCGTCTGCAGCTCCTAGGTTGCAACAAGCTGCAAGAAGTTCTCCCCCAGTGCAGCCCGGCAACACCAGCGACGTTTGGCAGCACGAACACCGCGAATCGCGAGGTCGCTTCGGTTCGGTTGCGCGCGGTTAAAATGGAGCAAAATGACCGAACCGAACAGTGTACAGCGATCGCCATAAGTGGAAGTCGACCCTTTGGTTGTTTTGCTTTCTAGATTTTCGGCCGTCAAATTTCACATTTTCGCTCACAAAGGTCATGTGTTTGTTTTTTGTTTTTGGCTAGAAGCTCCAATTTTCCTCTTTCCAAATCACTTGCTTTGAGCTTGGTTAGTTCGATCATTTTTGTTTGGCGAATTCTTCAAGTGAAAGATGGTTGATCGTTAGTTGGACTACACAGTAAAACTTTGCCCATTTTGCAGTAAATACCAGGCGTACAAACTTAAAAGTGTTGTTTGCTTGTAGATGGGCTTACAGACCAAATTGGGCTTTCATCGACATGCCATACTGTTTATTGTGTTTATTCGACACCTGTTCACACAAATCAGTCCACATCATAAGTGATACCACACAATAGCATAACACTTTTTTCAATGCGTTATCATGTCTAGTTTTGTGCCAGAAAAAGAGCTTTCACGGGGAGCGCCATTTTTGTCCTTTAATTTGGAAAAATCAGCGATCGAACTACGTAAAATGCTTGTAGACGCCTTTGGTGACAATCTGGTATTGGAAACCACTTGCAAAGGTTGCCATTTAGACTTGAGTACCGTGAAAGCAGCGTGAAAATCGACCCGAAAAATATTAGGACAATGAATTGTGGGTTCTTTTAGATGAGAATCATACGTAATCGTTAAAAATACTTGCTCAGTAGTTAGGGATTACTTGAACAACCATTTCCATACGCTTACGTGCCATGGAAAGGTTCAAACAGTTGGAAAATGGGTGCCACATGAATTGAACGATTTGCGGAGCTGGAGGAGCGACGCCAAAACAAATGCGAATTCTTGCTTGTTAGGCAAAACCGAAAGTCCTTCCGGTTTCTGGTGGTGCCTTTCGATTAAAAGTGGATACATTTTGAGCATCTAAAACGAAACAAATCGTTCATATATCCCAGCTACCCATCATCTTTAACCGCAAGACCAAATTGCTTTGAACGCAAGACAATGCGCTGTGCGTTTGGTTGGATCAGATGGGTGTCGTCAATTATTAGCTGTAGTAGTCTTGTGATGATGTTAAAGCACAACACAAATAATCAAAATGCACCGTGCTTTGCGTGAAACAAGGCTGATTTATGATCAAAGACGATGATGAGAAGTTGATATCTCTTTGTGAAAACGCCCAATCGCGCTCGTCAAAAATGGCCCATAATTATTTGTATTCAATAAACAGGGCGGTTCTACCGCACCCCGCTAATTAACTGGATCTGGACCATTCCAAATATCTCCACTTTTCGACGATGGGTCGCGCGCTGGCCGAGCAGCACTTCGATTTTTGTATGAAAATATCGGAAAATGACATGACGTGGGATTTCCCTCGCTAAATGACGAATGCTTTTGGCATGGTATCCACAAATTGGCCAATAGATAGGAAAAATGTGTAGCTAGCACGGGAAAATACTTAGAATAATTAATTTTTTGGTTTTCTATTTGAAAAAGTCTTTTTATCGAACAAAAAAAAAACAGCAGTTGGTAAGGTTATACACCTGTTACAGTCGCATTGTTGGTTTGTCTTGTTTTCCGCAAATTAATCGATCCGTCAACAACCCTCCCCCTTCACACCCACCAAGAGAGAAGAGAAGAAAAGCACAAAAGAAGCGGAAAACTGAAAACGGAAAATCAGATCCGACACCGGAGCCGGAGGCCTAATGTCAAGGAGAGCAGTAGAACGGGATCAGGGATGATGGCGTGTGGTTTTTGTCAAATCAAAAAAGTCAGACGCAGCGACAGAAGAAGAAAAGCAGAAAAAAAACCACCGAGAGCTGGATGAAGACGACATCAAACGGAAACCGAATCCAGCCAAGGGCACCAAGGGAACCCATCCCCCCCCCCCACCCCGGGATTCAAAAACCCGGCATCCCTTAGAGCCCGCGCACGCGTCTATGTGTGCACGTGCCGTCCATCCTTGCTGGCTGACTTGCTGTCTACTGGCTACTTCTCGTTCGATACGGTTCGAACTTCCGCCAGCTTACCCGGTAGCTTCCGTTCCGCTGGGCCGTGCCGTTCTTCTCCTAGACTCCTGGACGCTCCACAGCCCACCTTTCTCTCTCTCTCTCTCAGTCTCCCGCTTTCTCTTTGTTCCATCAAAAAACGGGATCGAGGTTCATTTGACACCGGACGCCGCAGTGAAGTGTGTGGCTGTACGCGGGTACGCGGGTACCTGGGTGCGGTTACTCGCTAGTCAGGATACCAAACTGCTACCAACGACTGGCAAGACTGGAAGTTTCGATTCGAGCAGCAGCAGCAGCAGCAGCAGCAGCAGCAAAGCGAATGTCGGAACGTCACGTTCGCGTTCACCAAACGCGTTCATTCCTACACTTCACGTAGCTGCGGGATCCAATTTCGAGGTCGATTGATGAGCCGAACCGGGGGTGGGATCGGCTTCATCTCATCCCCTAGAATTCCAACACGGAGATCACGCGGCAGGTAACGGAAGCGTCCTACACAAACAACCCTTCAACAACGGGGATGTTGGGGAGGGGGGGGGGGGGGGTTGATTCGTCGTCCTCGCCTTTTCTAGGCTCATATCTCGTATATCTCCAAAGCTCTTGATGATTCCACCACCGAGCATCTTCAAAAAAAAAAAAGAGAGGGGCTGTTATAACCTATTAAGCACATATCCTCCTTACTCTGCCGCGCGCTATGATGGGCGTGCTAATGATGCTGGCAAGCCAGTTTCTTAGCCACCATGGGGACGTACTGTAACAGCAGCAGCAGGTTCCAGCCGACGGAGTCAGTTCTCGAAGGAAACAAGTAAATACAATGAACACTCAAAGCCCCTTGCAGCGGGGGGCACGACAGTAGCGCCCACCAACAACCGCGATAAACAATGTTCTTCATCCCATCACCAGGGACCAGGCGACACAAGCGCGCGCACACATATATACAGTTGTCGGCATAAGTAAAAGCCCACCTCTATGGTCCACCACATTTTCGCCTGTAAATTCGACATTTTCGATCGCAAAGGCCTTGTGTGATTTTTTTTGCTAGAAGCTCGAACTTTCCTCTTTTCAAATCACATGCTTTGAGCTTGATAGGTTTGATAGTCTCTTTTTGAAAATTCTTTAAGTGCGAGATGGTCGATCGCGAATGTGACAAAAGTAAAAGCCCACCTGCAAGGAAACATGTTTATCAATTCATATTGGGCCACTCATACCCGCAATTTTCATTTGTAACTATTTTGACATGTATTTCACATGTTTTCAGATATGTTGGGGATTATTCTCATCGTATTGCTTCGTAAAATAATTGTTTTTATAGAAACATCGTTCATAATGGGAATTTTACATTAAAAAATCCCATAAATTCTCAATCTGAGCTTGAAGAAGGTGATTCTAGACGATTAATACGACAAGGATGTCAATCAGAACTTATACTTTTAGCGATTCGTTTAAAATCGTTATTGTATTGCTACATAAAATTGTTTTCTTGGGCCCATACGCTGACTGAATGAATCAAAGAATCCTTTCTGGTGTCAAAACAAACAAACTAAAAACTAAACAAACAAACAATACTATGGGTTGCTTTCTATCAAACTATCTATAGACGTATTGCTTTACAATACAAAATTGATTATTCTAAAAACAATAAACTACTTCTCCAGCCTTCTTTAAACTTGAAAACATATGTCCGGGTGAAATTAAAACGATTCAGCTCAGTTTTGGATGAAACAGAAGTCTTTTAGCATATCCATTCCTGCACTCATGTGGTGCTGATCTTCCGTGGCATACTTCGCTCCAAAAATGAACAGCGAAAGGGATGCTATGATTGAACAGATAATTAGTTTCGATGATTTCTTAATCTCTGGAGTTTTTTTTTACATTTTTTCAATCATCCGTCTGCCGAGAGCGTTCGAAATTGAAACTGTAAGCTAATGATTTAGGACATTAGTATTTGGTTCAAACAATGATTAACAAGCAGTTTTCTGATGAACACATAGGGTCAGCTGTCCGTTGATACACCCATACAACGTGCAAAAACCTGCGCGTAATCGACTTTCTACTGGAGATGCAAGGATAAGTGGATTTAACATGTGTAAACAATAATATTTATTGCAAAGTGGGCTTTTACTTTTGTCACAATCTTAATCCACCATCTTGCAATTAAAGAATTTTCAAAAAGAGACTATCAAACCTATCAAGCTCAAAGCAAGTGATTTAGAAAGAGGAAAGTTAGAGCTTCTAGCAAAAAAAAATCACATGGCCGTTGCGACCAAAAACGTCGAATTTACAGACGAAAATGTGGTGGGCTTCTACTTATGCCGACCACTGTATGGTGTCCTTCTGTGACGACACTGTTTAATAAAATAAAATGCTTTCATTCCACCGTAGCCACCAGGCAGTATAAGCTCGGTTGGAAAGGATTAGCAGCGGTGAGGGAGAGCTCACGAACAGCGTTTCGCACTTCAACCAAGTAGGTCTTATCGAAGGTGCCCACATACGGTGCAGTATCCACCCTTTCGCACACATATATACAGCGTTAAACGGTTTAACCCTGCTGTTACCCTCGGACCATTTGGTCCATTTCTCGTTGGTTTTTTTGTTATATCTTCAAAACTAAAATTCCGATCGTCTTGAAATTTTCGATATGGTGCTATTTTCGGCTGATAAGCATAAATATACATTTAAGTTCATAAAAAGTATGATAGGGGTCGAGTAAAAAAAAAAACTCACTAATTTTATCCTCGAGGACCATTTGGTCCATAGTACATTTTCCTCTAATAGCAGCTATAATATAGCTATTCGTTAGCTATTGTTTGGACATTTCGACTCATACATGTACTACATAACACTTTTCTATCATTATTACAAACAAATACTCCACATTCGACACATTTTTTCTCGGATTTGCTTTTACAGCACAGGCGCTGGCCACCTTTTTAGGCTTGTTGAAGGCACTGCCGACGATGGTGGCGTTGACAAAAGTGATGACCCCGATTGAGATTCATTAGTAAACGATCTGCTGAGGGAAGTTCTAGGTGATGAGCACATTTTTGTGAATAATTCCGCAGATGAAGCCAGCCTTAGAATCGCTGTTCGTTGCTGCATGTGTTCATGGGCCAAATCAATCGCTAATTGTCGTAAAAATTGTGAGCGTTTCACAGATTCACATCACGGACTCCACATTGGATCGATCACGGAAAATATAACATATGCGTTCAAAGCTTAAATATCTATGATATTAGCGAACACTACGGATGGCCATTGGTTTGTCCTTCTTCTTGAACTGTAGTAGCTGATCATTTGGACGGCCGTATCCACACCACCTGAATACCGAAACACAATGATTAGCGCAATGCTATATCGATGGAATGAGAAAAAAAATCAAAACAAACCCTTTGTCGAATTGTAATAGGTGACAATTTCAGGCTTCTTCTTTGGCCCTTCGGCAATGTTTGGTTGCGAATGCATAGTGCTTAGTAATATTGTTCCTTTGTTTTTGTGGCCAACATATGATACCAATGTGGTGGTCTTATCAAAAGCAGACGTTCATTGGTATTTTGGCGGAATGAAGGTTTTGTTCTTTCGAACAGTGCCAACGAGAGTTATCTTACGCCGTAAAAGAGTTTGGCCCAAATTGAACGTTGCGATAAAATTGTCTGTTATAATATTATGGCCTTTCAAGGCATCGACCAAATCTAGAACCACTCGTTCGCTCGAGGAATGGTTTGTCGCTCCAAATCATTTGATTTTTTGCAACGAACAACGGATCCACCAACCTCAATTGATTCTCTTCATCACATTCATCACTCAAACACGAATGATGATACCTCCTTCCTCCTATCTGCCACTTATCGTAGTCATTCCCCCCGGATGGTCGACGACCACGCTTACCTAATGCAATAGTTTGGCTCGCTTTGTGGTCCCGGAATCGGCATATTAGATTGTTATGGCTACAATTTTAGATTGTAATTACTGCGATATCAATTCGTTTTGACGGAAACTTCTCCCTCCTTTCATCTAGTGAATGTCCGGCAAATTTCGAGACGGAACGTGGTCGTATTTTGGCGCCCAAATTCGTTTATGTGATTTGGATTGCGAACCAATATTGCGAAATGTCGTTCTTTATATTCTATTATACCAATATAAACACATATAATGCAAAATAAGTCAATATCTTTTGCTTACAAAAGCCAAACAATTCATATTCAATCGTTTACAAAGCCATTTCCATAGAAAATACACCATGGACCAAATGGTCCGCGAGGATAAAATTAGTGAGTTTTTTTGAGGGTAACAGCAGGGTTAAGTGTTTCGTGAAAAGTAAAAACAAAAAACAAAACAAAACAGAAGAGAGAAAAAAACACATGAAAGACAACGACCCAGAATGAGGGACCTTCTTCGCCCTTCACCCCACCCCCCCCCCCCCCGCCTCTCCTCCTTTTCCCTCCCTTCCCTCACAAACTCACTCGCAAACACTCGAAAGTGAGTTTCCCTCAAAGAAAGAGGAAATTCATTTAGCGACGACGCGACGCTCTCTCTCCGTGCGCTCCTAACTAGCATCCCCCTCCCCCTCCGGGGCATTTGCAACCCTCTTAGTGGCCGCTGTACGAATAGTCCCGCGCAAGGCGGTTCCCGTTTCATCCCTTTGAGTTCTTTTGTTTTTCTTTCTCTTTCTCCATGCTCCAAGCTGTTTCTCTACCTCTCTCTCTTTCCCACACAGATACACACTGTGTCTTTATCGCACACCAACTAACACACGCGCACCCACAAATCGTCTCGGATATTCGTCCCAAAAAGGGCAAAACCATTGAGGACACTGTCGTCAGCATTTGGAACGAGATATAGCGATGTGAGTGTTGCGAGTATTGCGAGTTCAGTAGAATGAAAGGAAGCAAAATCAGGGGTGAAAAGAGTTGGGGTGCGGGTGGCAGTAAGTCGCCTCGACAGGACGGGACTAGATGTCCTTCTTTCTCTCCCTCTCTCTCTCTCTCTCTCCCTCTCTCTCTCTCTCTCTCTCTCTCTCTTTGTCTCGGTTCGGCTGCTGCTGACTTTTCCAATTTCCGAGTTGACGTAACACATGACGACAATGTCGTTTGTCGCGAAGGGCGCGCGCGCGCTCGAGCCACTCAAGCAGGATTTGGCACCCCCGCTCCCTTGGCGCTGGATGCTGGTTTTACTTCGTCCTTCGGTTTTTTTTTTCTTCTCTCAGTTTATTGCCAAAAATTCTGCCCGCCCTCGTTGCGGGACCTTTCGGGATGTCAGCACCCACCACCACCACCAGGCGTCTCCATCGGGACTGCATGGAGCTCGTCATTATGAAGCCTCCAACACCCCCCCCCCCCCCCCCCCCAAAACATGACTGGATTAAGGAGTCTCCGAGCAGCGAGTCCTGTGCTCCCCATTCTTCCGACTCCAACCCACCAGGAGGGGTTGGGGGTGGGAGTGTGCTGGTGGACCAGGAGGAGCCACACGAAATACACCCAGCCAGCGTGGCGTGGCGGGCCAGGCTGTCGACGGAACGACGGTCGGGCTCGGGCGCACAGAGAGAGAGAGAGAGAGAGAGAGAGAGAGAGGGGTTGGAGGGTGGCAGGTGCGCATAAATTCCAAACTTTCTACTCTGTCACCTCGGCAAGTGCGAACCGAGAGACACCGAACTTGGTCGTTTGGTTTGCTTTTTGGGGGCGGCTTTTTGGTTTGTTTTTTTTTTTTTTTTGGTTCCCCTCCGCTACTCCTTCACCAGACCACCGCCTCTGCTCTCTCAGATCCCCATAAATCCCGTCCCGCTGGGATTCTCTGGTGCGCAAAACCTGCTGCCGTGATTTATTCATGTTTAACCAGCAACGAGCATGTTGGTCGTTATCGGCCTAGCCCGGGGACGAGAAAAAGGGCAAAACATCCAACCAACTAACCGACCACACCCGGAACGACAGAAGAGGAGAAGGTGGTGATGGAGGTAGAAAAAGAAATAGAAGAAGAAAAAGGAAAGGGAAAAGAAGAAAAAGGCAAAAATTAAAAAAGAAGACGAAGAAGAAGAAGAAGAATAAGGAAAAAAGGAAGAAGAAGAAGAAGAAGAAGAAGAAGAAAAAGAAGAAAAAGAATAAGAAGAATAAGGAGAAAAAGGAGAAAAAGATGAAAAACAAAAAGAAGAAAAGGACAGTCGGAAAAAGGTCTCGAATCGTGACCTTAGGCACGGTGTCCGTCGCTCCACCGCCGGAGAACCGGTGTCCCTGTTCCCTTTTGGGGGGGGGGGGGGGGGGGGTACAAGAAGTCTGCCACAGGGAAGAAAGAGAACGAGACGTGGAGTGAGGGATGGAAAACCAATTACCTAATTACTTGCTCATCGTGTCGTGTCCTGGTAGGGAAGGGGGAGATGGGTGAATCCTACGGCACGGTCACCGTCAATATCTGTCGCTAGCCTTCGCTCATCTTCCTTCCTCCGCCCGAACTTCACATTGGATCACAGTGGAACAACTCATGAATAAATCAACTCGAATGGCGGCCATTCACCGTTCACTGGCACTAGGAGGGGGAGGGGGGGGGGGGGGGGCGTTGACCAACGGCTACCACATACACCCCCAAACACAGAAGCTGACACTTTATCTTATCGGAATTTGGCCACTTGGCGCAGCAGTGTCGGCGGTGCTTCGCTCGAATCACCTCGAACCTCGAAGGAGCAATCCAAGTGCTACCAGTGAGTGTGGATGTGTGTGTGTGTCTGTGTGTGTGCGTATGTGCAAAGACACGAATGGAACAAGTCGAGCGAGATGTGACCAGGATAAGGTAAATCGGATTCCGTTGCCCATTAGCTAGGGCTCTCTCTCTCTCTCTCTCTCTTTCTTTCTCACTCTCTCTCTCTCTCTCTCTCTCTCTCTCTCTCTCTCTCTCTCTCTCCTTATCACACATACACATACACTTACCAGAACCGCTTCCCGGAGTGGAAGTCCACGATCACCGAAACCAACAGGGGGTACAGAGGTAAGGGCTAGCTATCTGGCACGGCTTTTTGGCAGCCGGAACCCTGACCTGGTGGCGCCCGAAAAAGGCACAATCTTTGGCTCCACGGCGTCTCCTCGCCTGTGGCCTTGGGGCCGTTCCACTCTGCTCGACAACGCGGGCGCTGCTGGTGATGGTGGCGGTGAAAGGATAAAGCCTACACAGCTTGCACCACCAGTAGCAGTAGCACCACCAGCAGCAGCAGCAGCAACTTTCCCCGATTCGCGGTTCGGTTCGGTTTTCCGAGGAAAGATCCGGATCGATTGGATTGCCACGAAATTATCGGACAACTTTGGCCTTCCAGCGAAAACCACCCCCCCTTCCGGGAGAGAAAGGGTTCGCCGCCCCATTTCCCCTCGACAGCACTCAGCTACGGAACTTTCTTTCTACTTCTTCCGAGAACGCTCCTCGGGGGGGTGGCGCAAAAATTTACAACAAAAAATTATCGCGAAAAAACGAAAAAAGCGCCACCCCAGCCGGTGCCCGCCGGTCGATCGATCCCGGGGCTCCGTTCCGGGGAACGAAGCTTTCGAGCGAGCCTGGGGGGGGGGGGGGGGGGGGCGAGCGACCCGGACCAACAACGGAGCGTATACCGTGAGGGCGGGCGGTCCAGGAGCCACAGCAACAACCCCTGATGAGTTTCGTGGTATTTAATTAAACTCGTGGGCTCGCATTCTCGGGACAGAGCGCAAAAACAACAACAACAACAACAACAACAGAACAGAAACAAAGGAAGAAAATGGGGGCGCGCTTTGCGATACTGCGCCTCGCACAAATGCGCGGCCTCCGAGTGCACTCCGAGTGGCCTCGATGCCTCGATGAAGGGGCTCCAGTTGTGGGAGCGCGGAGCGAGGGCTATGTAGCGAACAATGTTGTCCGATTTTGCGCCCGGGTATATTACACCAAACATCCCCTCGAACCTCCTTATCTTTCTCTTCCTCGTCACGCCGCAAGTTTGGTTTCAAATGTTTGCTCTTTTTGCAAGAGAACAATCTGCGCATTCCAGTGAGTGAGTGAGACAAACACAGAGAGAGAGAGAGAGAGAGAGAGAGAGAAAGAGACGATGGCACATCATGTTGCTTATTGGAGCAACAACCGCTCGCGTTGATCGCTAATTAGATAGCGAAGAGCTGCTGCCGCTTTCAAAGCCCTTTTACTCTGTTCTGCCACATATTCTGCCACTGTAGATTGTGGCTTGTGTGTGTGTGTGTGGGTGTGTAGTGTCGTCCGCTACACTCTACTCCGCTCTTCCCCGTATTAACGTCCCAGGACTGCATTTACTCTACTGACCTTACCTCTGCACTACAGGCGAACAGACATTTAGCTCGATCACGTCTAGCTTGATTTTTATGAAGATTATAATTTTTTTATGAAGAAACCATTGAGTTTGTTTCTTTCAAGGGAATGCCATATTAAACTGCATGTTTTCAACAATATGTGGTGGTGGTTTGGGGAATTTTTTTTTAAACCATAATTTTAATACCAGGCATCAATTTTAGAAGAGCGAGTGTACGGGAATGTACTTTTATCGGTACCCTTCGTAGCCGCGTAATGGGACGCGTCTGAACTATGCAAAATCAATATTCGTTTCTTAGATTAAAGCTTTTTCCAGCTAGCGCCGTCGAGTTTTTGTTGAATTTCCCATTTTTCGATTTTTGGCAGATTTTTGAAGTTGAAAAAGTGATGCTATTGTCATTTTGCCTAAAAATACGGTTTTTAAAGATTTGTTTAAAAAAAAGTATCAACAATTTTAAAGATATCTCGACGGGGCTACCTGGCAAAGAGTATACAGATTGTTTGTTAAAAATTTCAAAACGATCGGTCCAGTAGTTTTTACGGTACGATGGGCACCGACTTTGAAAACGCGTTGGTTTTCGGGAAACGCTCTACAAAGTAGCGAGCTCTGCATGGAGCCTTGTACGAAACACGGATTTACAAAAATCTGTATCTTTGCCAGTTTTTCCTCGACTGATCCAAAATTTTTACACAATACTCTTGAAAGGATTAACTTTCAGGGAAAAATGTTAAAAAGATGTGTCACAAAAAAAAATTAAATTCCGAAGTCCCCCCTTAAGGGAGAGCGTTGGTAATTTATTACGAAAACAAGGCTCATTTTTGACGAATTTTTGTGGCGCAAGCATTAAACTTTTTTTTTTCAAGTGAATGACATATTAAACTACAACTTTTGAAGAATATTTGGTTCTATTTTGGAGAAGATTTATTAAAAACTTCATCCATGGCATCAAATTTAGGCAGTCGGTAGGCGAAAAGATACTTTTTACGGTGCCCATCGTGGCTGCGTGATGGGTTATCAAAACAAAATACAAATCGATACTCGTTTGAAAGATTATTAGTTAATCTAGGAATCTAGGTGCTGCATGCTGCATGGAGCCTTGTATGAAACGCGGATTTTCAAAAATCCATATCTTTATCACCTTTGCTTCGATTGATTAAACAAAATCTACAGCACATTCTTGAAAAGATCAGCATTCATTAAAAACAAGTTTAAAACTTAAATGTCACAAAAAAAATATCTAAGCCCCTCTTACTACCGGTGCCCATTTGGGACCAAATGCAAACAAACAAACAGAGACAGCCAGGTGATCTCCGTGGCCATGGCCAGCAGTGATTATCTAGAACGCTGAAGCGACAAAATCAATCACAAAAGCAACCAGCAGGGCGTCTGCTGGTTTAATGGTAGTTGTACTGGATTACGGACCACATCTCATACGTGTGCTTGTGTTTTTGGTGTACGTGTCCGCTCGCGGTGACGAATTACGGTGCGCCTGTATCGTGTATCGCAATCGGATTACGGCCGCTAGGACCTTTCGCCCGTTCGCCCCGTGGGAAGCAAGCGCAGGGAAGGGAAGGATGCTGATGCAGCAACTGGCTGAGCGCTGGCGTGATTCGTGATGTTGGTGAACCGGAATCGAATCGAATCGAATCGGGAAACGATACGATAATACCGAAGAATGATGCCGCAGCACCAGTGTGCTCCGGTGTGCTCCAGCGGCAGTATTTCCAATGCCCGTAAGGAGGGAGAAGGGTGGGGGGGGGATGGCGTTTTCCGTCGAAAATCCAATTCCGCTTCTCAATCATCACCTCCAATCAGGCGGAACAACAACAATAATAAGAGAAAGAGAGAGAGAGACAGGGAGAGACGATAACGACAGCAGGAATGCCAATGCCCAAGCTGTTGGCGTGCTTGACAACGAGAGGGATGATGCGTGGGCCAGGGACAAATTCCACCAGCCAATCCTTCACCTCACCGATCAGTCTTTGCCGGCTTCGTCAACGTCGCCGCACTCGCGGTAGAGTCGCGTGGAAAATGCGCAAGCAACGAGCAAACGAACGAACCGCAACCGCAGCGTAACAAGGAAGGTCCGCTAATGCTTCCGCGGCAAAACCATGCATGCGTGCGGGCAGGATTATTCTTTCCGTTTCAGGAAAATTTCAAGGATGGCAAAAGATGTGATGACTGGCTGAGATTGTTAACCTCATTTGCACAGTTGGCAGCAAAAACACGATTCAGTACGACGGTACTCAATTTGCTCGTGCAAACGAGTTTTTTATTCTAGTATTTTTTGTAGTACTGTGTTATCAGTACGGTGATTGATAACCATGACAAGTTTTGCGTCAAAATAATGATTAGTATTTGTGATACGCATTTTATTTGTGAACTACTAACGTATTCATTTAAAAAAAAGAGACAAAATTTGCCGATTTTTCACGGGCAAACCGTCAATCGCACTGTAGAAACTAAAAATGCAGCATCAATAGCAGTTACCCATGAGTGATCAGACAACATTTGAAAGCTCTATCAGTCGAACGCTAATCGTGATGGCGAAAAAAGCGAAGCAACTTCGTTCCGAGGTTTGCGCATTTCAAAAACGGTATCGCTGACGCGTCCAAAACGATTATCGTCAGTCACTTTGTGAGTGTCGGATAAGGCCGTTACAGTATCTGCAAGATCTTGGCACTATTGCCCAATAATAAAAGCATCACACGAAGGCATGGTTCTGGACAAATCTGACCGACAAAAAGCTCCAAAGGATGCTGATCCGACCGAGACCGAGGAAAAAGTGTCCAGATCGATGCGTGCGATTCGCTGCGGGATCGGTGCAATAGTAACAACTATTGTTGTTGTTTATGTGTGATTGTTGTTTATGTATGATTAAAAGACACTTCATATTTTACTTCCCCCACGAAGAAAGTGAGCTCTAAAGTGAAATTTACTCACACACCAAGTTCCTCAAGAAGGCCCTGCATTGGCTAACAATCAGCAGCCCTTCCTTAACTCCGAACTGGTCGTGATCGGCGAAATTTATTATACAAAGAGGCTGCAGAAGGTTGCGTCATTCATCAAGGAACACTAATATTACGAAGATGGGGAAATCTAACCAGAAACGATACGCGAAGCGATCGTCAGACGAAAGTGGAGCGGCTGAGTATCAGTTCCGGACTAACTTTAAACGTAGGATCTATTGTAATCATTTTCATTGAAAAAAACGGAGGAGGAATTGGTTGAAGGTGTTGTAAACCTACCGTTAAATGATGTAATAATGAATCAGAATGTTCTTTTACACATTCTCAATAAGTGTTAATCGTTTTATTTTTCATAAAACTTACAAACAGGCGCTAAGAAGCAGCAACAGCAGCGTCTCAGAGCGGAGTAAGGCAACACTTCTGTTGATTTTAACGGCAAAATCATCCCAGGCAGCTAGAAAGCATTACCAATAATCAGGGATTACACAGGTAATACTAACCGTATGATCCGAGTGTCTGTTTTTTGGCATAAAACTGATAAAAAGAAGTGTACGAATATTAAAATGGATGCATTAATGACGTGAAACCGAAATCAGCCACTTCTGTTAATATTTCATCGATTAAAAGGGGGTAAGATGTTGTTGTTATTGTTCCTAGACAATGTTAGTATGCATAACCAATCATATAAACCCAAATTATTCCGAGAAAAATGGAATAACTCACGATGCTCGCCACCGTACAAATATGAATTTATACTGTTCATAAGAAAGTGCTCTACGAGCTTTAGTGTGGGCGGCGCAATATACCCATACGAGTATGAATTTGAGTGCACTGTATAGTGCATTTTTTGTTTCTCGCTATGACAATTTTTTGTGAGCTAAGAATTTGCATAAAATTTGGTTTGCGGTAAAGATAAAAAATGATGCAAAAATCCTATAGTGATTTTTTTAACATATATAAGGACGGACGAGCCGTATGTTTATCCTATGGTGATTACTCTAAGTTAAATAAAAATGTTTACAAGTGGTAAAAAGGCTGCCAGGATGCTAAGGAACGAGATGAAGACGAAGAACGTCCTAGGTGACCATCAACGTCAATTGACAAGGTTCACGGTCTACAAAACAAAAGATTGATGATGGAAAACCGTCGATTAATAACCAGAGACCTTGCGGATGATATTGGTAATATTCAGATAATTCGTCAATTACATTTTGAAAAATGCTTTTGGGCCTCAAACGCGTCAAAACTCGACTGGTACCGTTGATAATAGCGACAGGCGTTGATTTTCCGTGACTTTTTCGTCAAAAACTCCACTCATATCGTTCCACAACCACCGTATTATGCTGATTTAGCACCATGAGACTTCTGGCTATTAAAAATGCTCAAAGAACTCCTTCGGGGACACCGTTTTAACGAAACGATAGAACAGATTAAATCGGCTGCTAACTGGAGGAACTAAAGGCCATCCCTAAAATCGACCCTTGTTCACGTATTCTTAAGCCGGCGATACATGAAGCGTAAACTCTCGTATAAACTCAGAATGTAATGCCAAAAAGTTTACGCTTCGCGTGGCAGGCATAATCGCATAAAAGTTTATACCGAAACGTCAACTGCAATTACATTCGTGCATCTGCAATTACACTATGCTATTACATCAATTACATGTGTTTTTGGCCACAAAAAATATAAATCGACGAGATAAGTTGATTTCTGAACATCTTCTTTAATATTTTAAGATGTTTTTACTGTATATTAGCGATTGAAGAACATTCAACTCTTCACAACGCTACGCTTCATGTTGGTACTAAGTTTACGCTTGCTTTTACACACGGATTTACGCTCCGCGGGCCTATAATCTTTTTGACATAAGTATAATCTTTTTGGCATTACACTCTGAGTTTATACGAGAGTTTACGCTTCGTGTATTCCTACCTTTAAGCTGGAAAATCCGTTGGCGCAAGTGCATTATGTCGAGGGGAGATTACTTTGAAGGCGACGAAATTGATTTGAAGGAATAAAACAGGACCTTTTTGAGAAATAAATCGAATATCCCCTTACTAGATCGACACAGTAGTTCATATCTTTCTACGTGGAAGGAATGGAAAGGCGGCTTTTCCCGCTGGGAATAAAGTGTGTCTCGGATCAATGTCGATCAGGAGATTATTTAGCAAAATATAAACAATAACTTTTCTAGCGTTTCAATTTAAAACACAAATAAACACCCACGATACACGCACGTAGTACGCAGTCAATAAATGTTACATCCTTGCGCCGGCCTAATGCCACTCTAAACATATCTGTGTCTGTGTGTGATTGGCGTGCGCATGTGTGTAGGTGTGTTAAGACTAAAGAACGGCCCAAAACCGCCTGCAGCACCCAATTAAAACATTTATCCTCTCCTCATCCTCCTCCTCCTCCTCCTCCTTCTTCTTCCGTTCCCCTCACGGCGATCCCGGTGGATCCCCAGAAGGACTAGGAACAGCAGCAGCAGAAGAAGAAGAAGAACCGGAAAAGCGGTTATCATTGCCACGGAATCAAAACGAGCTCCCCCGTTACCGAGTCACCCAAGGATACTCACCCCCCTCAAAAACCCAGATAATCCCAATAAATTACCATCATAATCACATTTCCATCCCATTGCCACCGCCTGTTTTGGGGGGTTGGGTGGGGGGGGGGGGGGGGGGGTGATGACGCTCCTTCCCTTTTCTGCGCGTTTTTAGAAGGGAAGGGGGGGGGTTAAAAGGGGTTGCGCATGGTGGAGTTTCGTGGAGTTTGGTCCCCGAATTCCTCTGGTAGATAGAAAGGGAGCACCCCGGGCGGGGGGGTGGAATATTTATACTCCCTTTTTGCCGGTAAAAGCCAAAGCATCCTGCAACTATTGCTACGCTTATTGACATATTGCCGTTATCTTACCAGTGAAGAGTAAGGAAGAGAGGTTCCTCGATGAAATTACCTTGAACACTACCACCGGGAGTACCAAATGGACCTGCCATCCTGGCCTGGCCGGGCGCGTACTTACGGCCTCTTGCTGATGCCTTCGCTTTCCCCTTGGCCTTCGCTTCATCGCATACATTAATCACCGTGGGTCACGGTTGGGTCACGCAACGCACTCACACACACTGGGAATGGAGCGACCCGGTGGCCGGTGGTTCGCCAGCCGCGAGTGCCAAGGATTCCCAGGAGGTACCAAGGACACACGCACACGCACACACACGCCACAAAAGGGCAAACACACGCGAAGAGGGAAAGCCTGAGCAATCGCACGGTACTAGGCGCGGGGTGCCGTGGTGCGGGGGGGCCGGGGGGGGGGGGGGGGAGTTTGCGATGAAGGAAGCGTGACAAACGTCGCCACCGTCCTCTTCGGTCGCCGATGCGGTGTGTGTGCGGCCAGCGAGATGGAGAATGAAAGAAAGGAGCCCCGAAAGAGGGATGGGGGCTGGGGGGAAAGGGAACCGTAGCGGGGGGTCGTTCGCTAAAAAGGACAATTTATGTTGTTGGATGGTCCCACTAGGAGCACGTAGGAAGGGAAGGACACACCTTTTGCGCTTTCTGTCTCGAGATAGAGAGATAGAGAGAGAGAGAGAGAGAGAGAGAGAGAGAGAGAAAAAGCGAGCCGTAGATGCGATACCGAGCGGACCGATCATTAGTAATGTTGGGGGCGGGGGGTGGGGGATTCGGGGGGAACCGCAACACCGGAAGGATGCCAGGGAGGGTACGCGACCGGACAGCGGACAGTCCCGCCCCACCCACACACGCATGATGATGAGGCAAAACGCGCTGCAAGCTGGAACTGCTTCTGTGTATGGGTTTTTTTTTGTGTTTTTTTTTTTTTTTTTGGTATACGCCATGCGGAAAAGCCAATCCGCAACCAAACCAAGGAAAAGCAAATGCCGATGTGCTTGTGCTGACGGTGACGCAGCGCGACAAATCACTGCATGTCAGTCTGGCCAATCACCAAGGAAGCACACACTGCGCGGAAAGATGATAAATGGCACGGTCCCGAGCCCTCACACCGGCGGGCCAGGCGATCTACGGTTGCGCACACGAGAAGCACAATGGCGGCCGCACCATTTACCAGGTGTATAACCTTACTAACTGCTGTTTTTTTTTCTGTTCGATAAAAACCACATTTAAATAAAATAGAGAACCAAAAAATAAATTTATCTAAGTATTTTTTCTTGCTAGCTGCTCATTTTTCCCCTTTCTTTCGGGCCTGTGTGTCATTTCCCGATATTTTCATACAAATCGAAGCGCTGCTCGGCCAGCGCATGACCGATCGTCGAAAAGTGGAGATATTTGGAATGGTCCAGATCCAGTTAATTAGCGGGGTGCGGTAGAACCGCCCTGTTTATTGAATACAAATAATTATGGGCCATTTTTGACGAGCGCGATTGGGCGTTTTCACAAAGAGATATCAACTTCTCATGTCTTTGATCATAAATCAGTCTTTTTTCACGGTGCATTTTGATTATTTGTGTTGTGCTTTAACATCATCACAAGACTACTACAGCGAATAATAGATGACACCCATCTGATCCCACCAAACGCACAGCGCATTGTCTTGCGTTCAGAGCGATTTGGTCTTGCGGTTGAAGATTATGGTTGGCTGGGATATATGAACGATTTGTTTCGTTTTAGATGCTCAAAATGTATCCACTTTTAATCGAAAGGCACCACCAGAAACCGGAAGGACTTTCGGTTTTGCCTAACAAGCAAGAATTCGCATTTGTTTTGGCGTCGCTCCTCCTTCTGCAAATCATTCAATTCATGTGGCACCCATTTTCCAACTGTTTGAACCTTTCCATGGCACGTAAGCGTATGGAAATGGTTGGTCAAGTAATTCCTAACTACTGGGCAAGTATTTTTAACGATTACGTATGATTCTCCTCCAAAAGAACTTGAAATTCACGGCCCTAAACTTATTTGGGTCGATTTTCACGCTTCTTGTTACTCAAGTCAAAATAATGGTCATCTTTGAACCGATTTAACCAATCTTTGCAAGTGGTTTCCAATACCAGATTGTCACCAAAGCCGTCTACAAGCATTTTACGTGATTCGATCGCCGATTTTTCCAAATTTTAGGACAAAAATGGAGCTTCCCGTGAAAGCTCTTTTTCTGGCACAAAACTAGAAATGATTAAGCAAGAAAAAATAAATGTTGTAGTGTAGTATCACTTAGGATGTGGACTGATTTATGTAAACAGGTGTTAAATAAACCCAAAAAAACAGTATGGCATGTCGATGAAACCTCAATCTGGTCTGTAAGCCCATCTATAAGAAAAGAGCCATTTTAAGGTTGTACACCTGGTATAAGCAAACAGCAGTTGTTAGTGATAAAACCATTGAAACAACACGAGAACTCCGCGGTATCTTGCTAGTACTATTTTCTTTATTTCCTCGCTTCTTTTCCTGGCCGGGCCTTCATCCGACGATAACAGGAAGTGCCGAGAACTATGATTAGAGAACTCACAAAAAAAAACCCCACTGTACCTTCTCGCGTATGGTTCT